>NC_084735.1:71973842-71998842 GCF_033978785.1 Entelurus aequoreus | reverse complement strand
ATTAAAAGGGATACCTTGACACAAACGTTTGTGTTAGTGTTAATTTTTGGTGGTATCTTTACATTTTTTTCCATCCAATTTCTCTTATTTTACTGAAAGTCAAGAGTAGTGAAAACAGGTCCAACATCAAGGTATCTCTTTAAGGCCTTTTAAGGCACGTATGTGTCAGAACAGCGAGCTAATAGTAGAGTATAACGTCGAGCTAACGAGCAGAACTACAGGAGCGCTTTCACGTGACGAGCTATAATATTGTTTCACTTGCAGCTCCGAACGACATCTAAAAGAAAAACCCCACAAACAATTTCTCTACAGAAGTAGAGTACGATTTCAAAGTAAGCGACCGAACTACAGAACAGATGCTTATTCTGACGTTTAGATGCATAGCATCACCCATATATGCAATAGAATTATCTTTGAACTTGGATCTTATTCAATATGTTGTTTGAATAACGGAGTCCTGTGGGGGAGGGGGGGTCATGGCAGTGTTTGTTCAAGAGTCTCACTCTTGTTGCACTGGAAACAAACAAAAACGGCGTGAAACAGATTTGTGATTGTCTGTGTGTGTAGTTAAAGAGTCAACAAAACACACACACACACACACACCCACACACACGCACACACACACAAAAAGAAAGCAGTAAGTGTTTTAAAGGAAAAGATGTCCAGTCACTGACTTACACCATAGCGCCCCCTGGTGGACTCCTGACTTTTCTGGGACAATTAATAGCCAAGTGTGGATCAGTCTAAATGTGGACTCTTCAGCTCCGCTGGGCCAGGGCCAGAGTGTTTGCCTGGGGAAGACCAGAGCTTGAGTGGCCCTTGGAGGCCTCCACGTCACACTGGATCTTTTCCACACTAGCTATCGTTTGACCACGCAAGTCCTCCATTTGGCCAACTGAGGGGTTCCCTTCCTCGTTGACATCCTCTTTCACCATCTCAACATTTTCACTAAAGACAAACTCTACCTGTTTGGGCAGCGATTCCAACGTCTGGTTGCTTCTCTCTGTTAGCTCCACTCCTGCTTCTTTCTTAATCTGTGCTCCCTCTGGAACAATCCTCTGGTTTTCAACCTCAGATCCCAAAGGAAGGACCTTTCCAAACCTCCCGTTCAGATCCTCGTCCAGTTTGACCTGGAACGGTGGCAGCCCAAGCAGGAAGGCCCTGATCCTGCTGGGGGAGCTCAGGTCAGCTGGTTCCTCCTGGTTCTTGAGTCCCACCCCTTGGCCTTCCGTTCCTGGGCTCCCCAAGGCGGACCG
Source organism: Entelurus aequoreus (assembly GCF_033978785.1). NCBI lineage: Eukaryota > Metazoa > Chordata > Actinopteri > Syngnathiformes > Syngnathidae > Entelurus > Entelurus aequoreus. The sequence goes on along the minus strand of NC_084735.1, from coordinate 71,997,586 downwards.
CCCGCTTAGGCTGAATTCCTCCGCTTGCGCCGAAGAGTCAGGTCTTACTTTCTTAGGCGACGGCTCATCTGTGGTTCCGTTAGTCGAAGCGAGACTCTGCTCAGGTGTCTCGCTGCTGGGTCTTTTATTTATAAAGCGCTTGCTGAGGTTGAGGGGCAGGGCTTGTTCTGGGGGAGGGGTGATGGGCGAGCATGGGGGCTTGGCACTCAGGTCTTGGGACAGCGCCTCAGAGAGTCGGCGCGTGAAAGTCTGGAACTGAGTTGCGCCCAGACGAGTCCTCATCAGCTGTCGTACCTGAACACTGCAGTCTATATCCAAAGGCAGTACCCGCAGGGGGGGGAGAGGGTGACGGTTCCTGGCATCCCGGATGCCTCCTCTGTGGGCGTCTTCATCACCATTGCGACCTGACAACAAGTTGTGTTGCAGTGGAAGCGGGTGGGGAGAAGACGGCACCTGCTCTCCACTCGGGCGAGGGCTTTCTGACCTTTCGTGTTTTAGCTGGGGGGTGTAGATAGTGGCGTGTTGCTGGATCGGCTCTTGGGAAGTAGGGGCCGGGCTCTGGGGGACTCTCTGGAAGCCCACGCAGTTCCTGAGCACATCCAAGGGACATAAACCTTTGATGGGGCTGAAGCCACCCAAAGACCCACTCACAAAATGGCGAGGCAGGGCTGAGAGGAGAATGCCCGGAGGCAGAGCCGCTGACTCCACTCGATCCTTTGTGTCTTTTGGCTTGGGCTGGAAGGGGACGAAGGGGGTGGACATTGGGGAGAGGTCAGGGGTCAGGGGCATGTTGACAGGGAAGATGGCTGGCTGGATGGACTGCATGGAAGGAGAAGAGAGCGGCGGCGTCACCTGGAAGGAGAAGATGGAAGTGTCACCATTTTGTTTGTTTAATAACACTGCTAACTAACTAGGGATGAGCGATACAGTCTCAACTCTATATCGCAACAATCAAAAATATTGAAATCAATGATTTGGTGCATTTGCAAACAGCTAAAATTATGTACAAAGCTAACAATAACCTGTTACCCAAGAATGTACAACATTCTTCTCAACAAAATAAAATAAATATATCCTTAAAGTAAAAGCTAATTTAAAACATTTGTATGCATGTACTGCACCTAAAACCTTCAGTGTGTCAATCAGTATGTGAAACTAAATTATGGGATGAATAAAGCAAAGACGTCAAACAATGTACTAATATGATGCAGTTTAAGAAACTGTTCAAACTTAAAGTGTTAAAGTACAAAAAAGGAGAATCCTGAGAAACACTTTAAACATGATTGACAAATGAGATGATGATCATATAGTGAGATGGATAAGATTATTTAACTATTTTATTATTTATGAAGTAAATTGTGTATAAATGGAAAACAGGAATATGTGTAAGTAACTGCTATAAAAAAGGAAAAGGGACGGGATGAAATAAGCCTTGCTTCTTACTACTACTTTTCGAACATGTAAAGATAAACTGAAACAATGTGATGCATCATACTCTAATTAGATGCATGTTCAAAATAAACCTGATCCATAGACGATGGCTGCACGATTTAGAAAAAAAACCTAACTGCGATTTTTCTCTCTCCAAAATTGCGATTGAAGATTTTTATATTTTATACATAAAAATGCATAAAACAGCAAAAATAAGAAGCGAAGGAAGAATTTGTTACTTTTAGACTGCCATTCAACATATTCTGGTCTTAAGGTGCCACACATTAGCACAATATGGAATAATTCATTTTCAAAAATATTTGGTTTTATGCAGAGCAGGCAGACTCAGAGCTTCTAACTATAAAACCCAAAACCAGTGAAGTTGGAACACTGTGTAAATTGTAAATAAAAACAGGATACAATGATTTGAAAATCCTTTTCTACTTATATTCAATTGAATAGACTGCAATGACAGGATACTTAGCGTTCGAACTGGTAAACTTTGTAGATTTTTGCAAATATTAGCTCATTTGGAATTTGATGCCTGCAACATGTTTCAAAAAAGCTGGCACAAGTGGCAAAAAAGACTGAGAAAGTTGAGGAATGCTCATCAAATGCTTATTTGGAACATACTACAGGTGAACAGGCTAATTGGGAACAGGTGTGCGCCATGATTGGGGATAAAAGCAGCTTTCATGAAATTTTCAGTTCTTCACAAACAAGGATGGGGCGAGGGTCACCACTTTGTGAACAAATGCGTGAGCAAATTTTCGAACAGTTTAAGAACAACATTTCTCAACGAGCTACTGCAAGGAATTTACGGATTTCACCATCTACGGCCCCTAATATCATCAAAAGGTTCAGAGAATCTGGAGAAATCCCTGCACGTAAGGGGCAATGCCCCAACTTTCAATTCCTCAGGCAGTACTGCATCAAAAAGCGACATCAGTGTGTAAAGGTTATCACCACATGGGCTCAGGAACAATTCAGAAAACCACTGTCAGTAACTACAGTTCGTCGCTACATCTGTAAGTACAAGTTAAAACTCTACTATCCAAAACGAAAGCCACTTATCAAAAACACACAGAAACGCTGCAGGCTTCGCTGGGCCCAAGCTCATCTAAGATGGACTGATGCAATGTGGAAAAGTGTTCTGTGGTCTGACGAGTCCTCATTTCAAATGGAAACTGTGGACGTCATGTCCTCCGGACCAAAGGGGAAAATAACCATCCGGACTGTTATAGGCGCAAAGTTTAAAACCCAGCATCTGTGATGGTATGGGGGTGTATTAGTGGCCAAGGCATGGGTAACTTACACATCTGTGAAGGCACCATTAATGCTGAAAGGTACATACAGGTTTTGGAGCAACATATGTTGCCAACCAAGCAACGTCTTTTTCATGGACGTCCCTGCTTATTTCAGCAAGACAATGCCAGGCCACATTCTGCACGTGTTACAACAGCGTGGCTTCGTAGTAAAGCATGTGGGTACTAGACTGGCCTGCCTGTAATCCAGACCTGTCTCCCATTGAAAAAGTGAAGATAAAGTCCGGAGAGCTCATACTGTTGAACAACTTAAGCTGTACATCAAGCAAGAATGGGAAATAATTCCACCTGAAAAGCTTCAAAAATTGGTCTCCTCAGTTCCCAAACATTTACTGAGAGTTGTTAAAAGGAAAGGCCATTTAACACAGTGGTAAAAATGCCCCCGTCCCAACTTTTTTGCAATGTGTTGCTGCCATTAAATTCTAAGTTAATGATTGTTTACCAAAAAAAAATGCGTTTCTCAGTTCGAACATTAAATATCTTGTCTTTGCAGTGTATTCAATTGATATAAGTTGAAAAGGATTTGCAAATCATTGTATTTTGTTTTTATGTACAAATTACACAATGTGCCAACTTCACTGGTTTTGTGTTTTGCACATCATGCTATATACTATAAACTATATACAGGGTCTCTGCAGGTTTCAACATGTCAAATGTAAGACTTTTTAAGGCTTTTTTAAGACCATCCTGAAAATAATTTAAGACCATTTCACATCCATACGGACAAAAAACACGACAAAGTAAAATCAAAGAATTTTAAGTTTATAAATTAATTTACTGCTCTTTCACATTGGAATACAACATGGTTAAACTAACTAAATACACCAGGAGCTTCTCTAGTGTAAACTAACTGAAAAAAATATTAGCAAACATCGTAACAGCCAATTTTCAGATTTGCCATAGAAGTGTTTTCTTGCAAAAGGTGCAGTGCGCTTCCTATTAAGTGTTTTTATGTAACATCAACATCAGCAATGGTAGAGGAAAGCACAACAATATATTGTCTGTGAAAGGGACAGTTAGCATCTCTGCTAAAGCTAAATGGTTAACTTTGGTAATGTTTTTTTCGTCTATCAGAATTGAGCAAAGCAATAAAAACATCTAAAGTTCTACTGTATCTGCACAAAGTTGTGAAAAACAGTGTGTGCAGACAGAGTGATTGTCTAAAAAGAAGGAAGGTGATTATGGCTTGCAAGCCTCAAACAGAATTTGGATGTGAATAATGTGGATAACATTCAAATGTGCTCAGCTCATTTTGTATCTGGTGTGTATGGATACATTTTTACCGTTTTTTTGTGACTTTTAAAAAAAAAAAAACATATTGCTAATACACAAAGACTACCGTAGTTTTTATTTAGGCATGACAAGACGACATTCACAAATCTCCATTGCTTTCCTCACCCCACAATAAGATGAGTGTAAACATTAAACAGGCAACCGCTTTTAATGTTGGTTGCTGCATAAACTTGGAGAAAAGATTAGGCATGAGAAGCTGACCTTAAATTATTGGAACAAATAATTAGGGATGATGTTCGTTAACAAATTATCGAGTTCGAGCCCATTATCGAATCCTCTTATCGAACCGATTCCTTATCGAATCTCTTCTCGAATCCAGATAGGTTGTTGTGTGTGCAAGCCATAGATGTTATGTGACTGGGCCGGCACGCTGTTTATATGAAGGAAAAGCGGACGTAACTGAGGACAGCATGCGGCCGTTATAGGGTGAAGGTTTCAGGTGAGAGAGGACGCTAAAGGCACGGCCCCAGTGAGCATATAGTGCTGCTATGTGCGTTGTAAATTAAAAAGTTGCCGACAAACACATTACCAACATGGACGAGGTGCCGCTCACTTCCGACATCCCGGTGAAGCACACAGTGGAGAAGAAGGGGACCAGCACGGTAGCAAATCGATACGCACAACGGGGCAAGAGAAGTCGGCTTTTACTGTTGTGCTAGCTTGCTATGCTAATGGTCAACGAGACTGACTTTGAAAATGAGGAGAGGGAATCTGGCATGTTTGATGGAGAACTTGCCCAGCTGTTCATTTCGAACACAGAGGACTTTGATGGATTTGTAGATGAGGATTGATCAAAAAATAATGTGAGTACATTGAAAAATACTTCAATAAAGTACAACCAAACTCAGCTTTGTTCCTGCTGCCTTTTTAAAACAGCGTCCATGCATGCTAGCGTATGTTTTAAGCTAGCGTATGTTTAACCGCCCAAAAATACGCTGGGCCTTATTCATGCGTTAAATACAGAAATAGCACCCGTAACTGACACGGCGCCTTTTAATACGGTGCGGTGCGCCCTATGGTCGCGAAAATACGGTATAGTGGCTTCGATAACGGTAACCGGTTCTCAAAAAGGGATTCGAATCCATGGATTCGGTTCTTTTCTTATCGAACAATCGGGAGAACCGGTTTCGAACATCATCCCTGCACATAATAGAAATAATATAAGAGACTTATGTTTTTTATTTAATAGTTTCACTGCTGAGTACACTACAACCACAGAGAAATTAGCGTGTGCTTACTGTATGCAATAGTATGATTTCACTACTAAACATCTCATATTGATCTCCTTCGGCAATTGGCACCACTTAACACACATAACACTCCTTTGGGGGGGTTACGTTTATCTTTGTAAAGTTGTGCAAGTGTTTGTGGCATTTCAGCATCTTTTGACACAGATTTATCCCGGATTTTTGACCTTTACATTATCATTCCATTCTCTTTCACCGCCATGTTTACAAACGCTTCCCTCCTCGATGGCTGCACATCTGGGTACTAAACACTTTATACGTTTCCATCCACCGGCTTCAACCATGCATTAAATTGATTGCTCAGGAAACACAAATCATTTTAACTTTTACTTACCCAATATTATGCAAGTAATTTGGCTTTGCTGTGGGCTTTCGTTAAGTTTTCTCCACTACTATGCTAACTAAGCTGTCAACCCACAGCAATAGCTGGTGGTGTTTGATAAATTCTCACCGGGCAGCACAGTTAGTTCCGCTGTGTAGTGACGTTATAGCGTCCTCAAAAGCAGAAACATTTCAAAGCGAGACTGGAGTTTATGCATGTTTTAAACAAAAGTAACGTCAATAGATTTTTAAGACCTTTCAAAATTGTATTTAAGACCTTTTATGAGATATTAGGAGGATTTTAGGCATTTTAAGGCCTAAATTAATATTATTGGATTCAAGACTTTTTTTTAAAAACTTTTTAAGGACCCGGGGATACCCTGGTATATACACCCATATAAAATATAAAGTGTTTATAGTGTCATGTAATCATAACATATAATAATAATACAAGCTTGGGATGGTCTCCTGCTGGCCCCACTATGGACTGTACTCTCACTATTATGTTAGATCCACTATGGACTGGACTTTCACAATATTATGCTAGACCCACTCGACGTCCATTGCATCCGGTCTCCCCTAGAGGGGCGGGGGGGTGGGGGGTCACCCACATCTGCGGTCCTCTCCAAGGTTTCTCATAGTCATTCATATTGACATCCCACTGGATTGTGAGTTTTTCCTTGCCCTTATGTGGGCTCTGAACCGAGGATGTCGTTGTGGCTTGTGCAGCCCTTTTTAAAAAAATATATATTTATATAGCGCTTTTCTCTAGTGACTCAAGGCGCTTTTACATAGTGAAACCCAATATCTAAGTTACATTTAAACCAGTGTGGGTGGCACTTGGAGCAGGTGGGTAAAGTGTCTTGCCTAAGGACACAACGGCAGTGACTAGGATGGCGGAAGCGGGGATCGAACCTGTAAACCTCAAGTTGCTGGCACGGCCACTCTACCAACCGCCCCTTTGAGACACTTGTGATTTAGGGCTATATAAATAAACATTGATTGATTGATTGATTGATTGAAGTAACCATTTTAAAAGGATATAAACTTGTATTTCTCATTACTGTATAATTGTTTACCAATGTACTTACATTCCAATGTACTGGAAGGTAAGTAACTTTTAGTTATCCTAAATGAATAAACAAGCAAAAAATAAAAATGGACTCTCATCTCTGTAAGCAAAAATGTAACTAAAATATTGAACCAAAAAACTACGTCTCGTTGTCTTTTTTTAGTTGTTGCCCTCACTGGATCAAGGCATTCTTGGTAGTTTGTTCGTGTTTGTAGGCTCGTATGGCCTATACGGGATGAAGCTGATATATTGCCACAATGGGACATTTGACTTTGTAATCATATTTTTTCCACTTAATTTTGTTACTTTGCAGAACTTGTCACTACTGAGTTGCGTATTGGGAGGCAATGTTCGTTTGTAAGAGAGTGGTCTTGCTCTACGCCTACCAAGACAAAAATTGTGAATGAGTGAAAAAAGGGCTCACTCTGCTCAGTCAATTCTACTGTTAAATAAACACACTCGGGTGCTGCCACTTTAAAATAATTTGGTTCAATAATATTCAAATAATAATTACTGCATAGCATAAATTCATTTCCATACTTAAATAGGAATAACAGACCAGATTATATGTTACAGACTATTTAACTTCCTGGCACTAAACCTGCAAATACCTGTTCTTCCCAGGTTTCTCGAAGTTTACATTTTCACACTTTGCACTATTTTGTTGAACTTTATTGGGAATTTCTTACATATTCCTTATTTGTGCACCCTAAAGAGGTTATTGTTAAGTGTATATTGTGATTTTAGAATTTTGTTTACATTTACTGATTGTTTTCCATGGTTTAAAGGCCTACTGAAACCCACTACTACCGACCACGCAGTCTGATAGTTTATATATCAATGATGAAATCTTAACATTATAACACATGCCAATACGGCCGGGTTAACTTATAAAGTGACATTTTAAATTTGCCGCTAAACTTCCGGTTCGAAACGCCTCTGAGGATGACGTATGCGCGTGACGTAGCCCGGGGAACACGGGTATGCCTTCCACATTGAAGCCAATACGAAAAAGCTCTGTTTTCATTTCATAATTCCACAGTATTCTGGACATCTGTGTTCGTGAATCTGTTGCAATTATGTTCATTGCATTATGGAGAAAGAAGCTGAGCAAGCAAAGAAGAAAGTTGTCGGTGCGAAACGGACGTATTTTTCGAACGAAGTCAGCAACAACAGTACACAGCCGGCGCGTCTTTGTTTACATTCCCGAAAGATGCAGTCAAGATGGAAGAACTCGGATAACAGAGACTCTAACCAGGAGGACTTTTGACTTCGATACACAGACGCCTGTAGAGAACTGGCACAACACAGACTGTTACCAGGATTACTTTGATTTGGATGACAAAGACGCAGACGTGCTACCGTGAGTATGCAGCTTTGGCTTCTAAACATTTGATCGCTTGACCGTATGTGCGCAACTTTTTTTTTGCGTATGTACGTAACTTTTTTAAAATATATAAGCTTTATGAACCTTGGGTTAGGTGAACGGTCTTTTGGGCTGAGTGATTGTGTGTGTTGATCAGGTGTTTGAATTGTATGGCGTGTTCTATGGAGCTAGGAGCTAGCATAGGAGCTAGGAGTTAGCATAACAAAGACGTAGGTGTTTTTATGCAGGATTAATTTGTGGCATATTAAATATAAGCCTGGTTGTGTTGTGGCTAATAGAGTATATATATGTCTTGTGTTTATTTACTGTTGTAGTCATTCCCAGCTGAATATCAGGTACCGTGAGTATGCAGCCTTGGCTGCTAAACATTTGATAGCTTGACCGTATGTGCGCGTCACGTAGGTAACTTTTTAAAAATATATAAGCTTTATGAACCTTGGGTTAGGTGAACGGTCTTTTGGGCTGAGTGATTGTGTGTGTTGATCAGGTGTTTGAATTGTATTGGCGCGTTCTATGGAGCTAGGAGCTAGCAGAGGAGCTAGGAGCTAGCATAACAAACACGTAGGTGTTTTTATGCAGGATTAATTTGTGGCATATTAAATATAAGCCTGGTTGTGTTGTGGCTAATAGAGTATATATATGTCTTGTGTTTATTTACTGTTGTAGTCATTCCCAGCTGAATATCAGGTCACCCCCCGGCTGAATAGCTTCAACTCCCCACTAGTCCTTCACTTGCACTTTACTCATCCACAAATCTTTCATCCTCGCTCAAATTAATGGGGAAATTGTCGCTTTCTCGGTCCGAATCTCTCTCACTTCATGTGGCCATCATTGTAAACAATAGGGAACTTTGCGTATATGTTCAATTGACTACGTCACGCTACTTCCGGTAGGGGCAAGCCTTTTTTTATCAGATACCAAAAGTTGCGATCTTTATCGTCGTTGTTCTATACTAAATCCTTTCAGCAAAAATATGGCAATATCGCGAAATGATCAAGTATGACACATAGAATAGATCTGCTATCCCCGTTTAAATAAAAAAAATTCATTTTAGTAGGCCTTTAATTTCCTTTCTGCCTTGATAGCGAAAGGGATATCAGAGGAAGGGTACATTTAAAATCAAAATGTTAATATTTATAATTTTTCTCCTGGTCCATATTGTCTAAAGGTCATAAAAAATATAAATAATTAACGACATCGACCAATATACAAACTTATATCGTGATACAGTTTTTAGCCATATCGCCCAACACCTAAACGCAATACAGTAATAAAATACAGCCAAATTAGGAGCCTTTGTAAACAATTTTGAAATGGTTCCATTACCATTAACATACCATATGAGATCGCAGGAGGCTGCAATATATATTGTGTACATTTTAGGCTATATTGGCTTTTCCTAATTCCAGTATATTCTTTGGAATATAAATAATGTAGGCGTCTTTCCAATAGTGCTACACTATTGACAGTAAAAAGTGTAAAAGAGTGCAGAAGGCAGTACATTTAGTTTATGTTTTCCTAAATAACAGAAAATTGTTCGTATTCAACATTGTGTTTACTTTTGAGGCGGTAAAACACATTAGTCGTAGTACTGCACTTTGCTGGAATTGTTGCCCCACACACTCTGCAGTGTATAGTTTTATGCTGATGTGGGATGTCTTGAATTCAACTGATGGATATTGCATCATTCTTTTTTTTCCATACCCGTATCTCCTGTTCACTTTCTACCATTTACTAATTACATCAACAACGCATTGCAGCTTGTTACAGGTTTTTGCTCTCAATTTTGTGCATTAGCACTAGAGTGCATCATTAACATGGATGGAAATAAAATGTCTATCATGGCCAACAATATATGGTTTCTATTGCATATGGTGTCTATCGCCCTTTAGTACTGCTAACTGTTTAAATCAAAGTGTAAAAAACAAGTCTTAAAACATTTGAGGGCTTACTTGATGTACGCTGCTGGGTGTCACCCCGTTGGTGCCGATTCGGGCAGGAAGGAGAGGTCTCAGAGACACGACACTTGCTGCCTTTGCTTGCTGCTGAGCCAGCACTTTCGCCTGAGCAATCAGCGTGGCCTTGTTCCGTTTGCCTGGCGGTCTGCCTCGGCCTCGCTTTATTACCACCGTGCCATCTAAGTTGGTGACCTGTTTGGAACAAAATATTGACACAGAAGTTTTTCATTCAGTGGGATCATCATTCAGTTGGATTCGCTGTTGGGCAAGTTACTGCCATATAAATGGTCATAGGTATACAGTATTACAATATTACAGTTGCTGTATTTGTGAATACTACTTTTGAGTTAGTTTCAACAAAACAACTGTTGAATTCTGAAATATTACACTCAATTTTAAGATGTATAGCTTTTGACAAGACAATAACAGAGCAATTGATTACAGGGACAGAAACTCAAGTGACAGCAAGGGGAGTACTGCATATAGATTGAGTTAACAGAATTGTGAAGATTATTTAAAACCACAACTGGTCAGCACAAGATTTAAAATGCAACATACGCTACTGCACTGAGATTGAATCAAAATGTTATCAACACAGTCTTTTAATACGTCACTAGTTACTTTTGTAACACGTTACAATATTGGTTTTATTACATGATTAAAACAATCCCTAATTTTGCTCTATCTTCAGCCTTACAAATGCAAATTCTTCTCTGCAGGTGGTTACTAGGTAAAGTTAATTGTTAGGGATGTCCTGATCAACATTTTTGGCCTCCCATTCCGATCAGATACTTTGACAACAGATTATAGTACTGAAACTGTTTTATAGCAAGTAACTAAAGTAAAACACAATAATATTTTTATGAATCTTATCTAATTCAATTTAGAATTTGCTAGAATTGTTGTAAATCAGATGATTTTTATTAAATGTGTGGTATTGAACGCTACATAAAAAAATTTAAGTGTTCAGTGCACAATAACTAAACAAAAGCAAAAACTATTATTGGCCCTTATTTAAATAATATGAGTTTTGCCTTCAAAGCCTTCTTGTATCCAGAGATGTACTCATTTAGTTTGTAAACAATAGTAACAAAAAATATTTTATAATAATAATAAAAAGAAAAAATGTCAATCTTATCACTTCAGTATCGCTTATATACTATTACTCTACTAGGTATCAATAGTTATCAACATTTGGATCTATTACCAGTACTTTACATTGAAGCTTTAATGGTTAGCTCATAAGCCGATCGCTAACCAGTTAAAAAAAAAAGGCAAATTTTATCCCCTGATCCGATCCCAATCAATTGTTATTCTTTTACTGAGGAGTAAAACGAAGGTTGCTGTTTAGGGTGCTTATTTGTTCAAAAAGATGACGTACATGGCAGTTATTAGGGACAAAAGGTCTTTTAGAGTAGAGGAACAAGTGTTTTTCTTACAGTGCCAGTAGGGGGAGTGACAGTCATCTTGTCTTTCACTTTAGGTCCGGGTTTTCTGCCCCGTGGAAGTGGCTTCCTCCCTCTGATCCCTTTGGGCTTCACAGGCAAGGAGGATACTGGGATTTTGAGTTCCATGCCTCCCGCTCGCAAGTGCTCTTCATAAGGGAGCATCAGCCTGAGAAAAAATTAACTATTATATACCTGTATATATATACTCACACATACTATAACTATATACTATAAGAATTATTCAAAGAGCGCATCAGTCGGACCTCTCGTAGTGTCTCCTGGTGCAGGTTGCAGCGCTGGTGCTGCCGGGACATCCTCCCAACTCGTTGTAAACTATTTTCCACAAACGGTCTGATGTCACCTGGGACACAAAGCAGTAAGTATAATTCAACTGCTCCATCATATTTGTGGGTATTTGAGAAATTAATTGAGACATGAAATTTTCTTAGCAATTATATTTTTTTGAGAAAATGAGCCGAAATAAAAGAAGCTTTACAATAAATACAAAAAAGAGTTCCAGCATTTCACAACAAAACTCCTTCTGTCCTCTCAATTCAGCTGCTGTACTGAAGCGATCTTTGTACTTTTGTAATGGAGACACGCGCGCACACGCACACAAACTGATTAACAGACAGACGTCTCACCTTTTCATAACCTCCGAGTCGTCTGACCACTGAGTACATGAGGAAGAGGTCAACTGCAGTCAGGGCCAAGATGGACACCGCAGGTAACACATGCAAAATAGAACAAATACATTTAGCAAACACAATCAGAGGATTAATTTTACGCTTAAGACAAACTCACTCTTCTTGAAGCCAAGGTTGGGCACTTTGTGGATAGGCGAGCCAAGGTGGTCCATGAAGGAGAAGAGCTCATCCAGGAACAGCTGCTCGTCAGGGTGAGGGAGCCAGCTGTCATCGCCGCCCTCCTCCACACTGCCCATTACGTTCTCCTGAGAGGAAAACATTATAGTTGGATGAGAAACAATACAAAGAAGCATTGTTCTTCTTTGGCTTGTACTAGACGGCTAATAATTCAGCTAATGGGAGTCATTTATCCTGCCCATAATTTTCCAAAACTGCCAAAAATACTTCACTTAAATGTCCTGACCTGTATGAATATTAAACAAGTATTAGCGACATTGTTATTATAAGCTCTAATGCCAAAAAAACACTTTTAGCAGCGCCTTGATTCCAGAGAGGTAACTAACTTATGCAGCTATTGACATGCTGAGCCAGTGAGCTGCTGCATTGTCTCTGAGTTGGTGAAAGTTTGTGCTAGATTACAAATCATGCATCAAACGTTTTTAGTAGAAGGTTGTGGCCACTGTGAAATTGGTCAACTTTGACATTGGAATTTAGCCCCGCAGACAACATGACGCTCGTTTGGATCAACTTTTAAAAACATTTTTACCTAAGACAATTATGCCAAATTCATCATCCAAATGGAAAATACAAGTCTTGAGAGTGGACCTTGTACAGAAAGTGATTGTTTTATTATATTTATAGTTCTTGTTTTGTACTTGGTAATTCTGCTACAGTACATGATGCTTAGTGTTTTACTAAAGCTGGATCTGTTTAGCAGAGCTTCTAAACCTTGTAGCTCATGCTCCTTATATGCAGGATCAACAATGTAAGGGTTCTGGATCATCATTTGTCTCAAGCTAAGTGTTGTTGTCTCACATGAAGTCTGCCAGGATTAGCAAAACTTGTATTTTGATGAAGAAAATAACGTATGCTGTGATGCGATGTGAAATCATACGCCGCCGTGTGCTTATAATGACCAAAATACGTAATTGTTGCATGTTCTTATGAATATGCCTGGTACTACATGAAATATATACTTTTATCAAGTATAAATAAGGTTGATGGAGGCTTTTATATGTTTTTTAGAGTGCTTTATAGGCGGAATAGATAGAATCCCCAACACCTACATTGTTCGCCGTCTAACTGTATATTACAAATTAGAATGACATACAGATTGTGAATGATAGGCAAAAAACGAAACAAAAGTGCAGTTCCCCTTTAATATTTTTAGTTAATTACATAATGTCTGGCCAGGTTTTGAACAATCAGACTGGAGAAGCATGAAAACAAGTGAGTACAAAAAATCTATTGCATAAAAAAAAAAAAATCTACCTTCATCCTCTCAATCCAAGATTCTGACTGACTACAGGTTGAACCGTCTTTGCCATCACGGCCTCTTCTTTTACGAGGCCGTCCTCTGAGACTGAGTGATGGACACCCTGCAGCGAAAACACATAATCACTTGTGTCAACATAACATTAAATGTGACTACAATGCTTTTCAGATGCATGTTGGGAAACTCACTGAACTGCCAGGAAAAGCTAACGCTGTTTTCCAGCGTCGGGTGGTTAAAAGTGTCTCTGCAGTACATCAAGCGGATGCTTGGTGTTACTCGGACGCCACCCAGGGCCAACAGGTGGGCATCCTGTAACGCCGGCCCCCTTGCACCGTCGTGGATGCGCCTCTGCAGGGAGCGGAAGCGGCAGTACTGCGGGTAGCTCAGTACTTTGACACTCTGAGAGTCTGTTACACCATCTAGAGGACAAAAGCAAGACAGAAAAGGTAAGGATAAGTGTACTTTTGGTGTTGGCCTGGTTTGCTCTGTGCATTTTTTACTCTCAGTCTTGCAGTCTGTTGATGTTTTGTTGTTGCCACCACCATCATCATTGCTCTGTGGCGGTTTGTGGAGCCCATTAAGGATACAGGGAGCTATTTTTGACCTGCTGCTCCAACCTGCTGGCTCTGCACATGACCACCGCACCAAATCCTCCACACGTATCACCATCTTTCGGGACACTGCCAGAACCTCATCCTACACAAACACACAGCAAGTCATCAGTTGATGTATTACATTAAATTAATCTCATGGATTAGGCACGTTTACAATCGGCTCAAAATAATAATAGAGTACTCTGTGTAAATTCAGAGTTTAAAGGAAATTGGGGCATTTGGGGAAGAATTATTACATGTGTTAATTTCCAGTGTTTCCCATACATTCATTTATTTGTGGAGGCCTGCCATTGATAAATTAAGACTGCCAGAATTAGATTATGCGCTACCCATTATGCCCTTGCTCATAAACATTTAAAGTGGACCTATTTTCTTGGTAGCTGTTTTTGTGTATTTGGGATGTGCATAAGTCCCGGAAATTTGAAATCAAACCATGGAGGCATCAGGAAGCTATTTATAAAACAATCTTGCCTTTTTTCATGCTTCCTCCAAAAGAGCCATTTGGAATTTGCCAAATTTATAACGTTGTTCCCAGTTTTTATGTCAGCAGATAGGTCCATATATGGTAGAAATTTACCTGAAGAGCTTTGCGCGAGTCCACTATTGTAATTTGACGCTGTAGTCAATAAGCTCCTTCATTTTCTTTATCCTCTTGTTGTAGAGCAGACTAGCTTGTACTGTTGCCATTTCTAATACAAAATGGCGTATAGTAACCAACTTATCTGTCATTGATTGGACTCCTTATAGAAGCGCAAAAACTACAACATGGCTGGACAAGTAGGGGTGTAACAGTATTGTAGATACCACGGCATTTCAGTTTCAAAGTCTTCACAATAATACCGTGACGCCTGAAGGTATCAAACAAAAACTTGGTGTATAATTTTTACTGTCACTTTAGCATTGGCCAGGTTTGAAAACAAACTACATCTCCCAGAAACCAGCGCGGGTGCCAAGGTGGGGGGGCATTTGTTCCTAGTCAATGAGAGGAATTATTTTTTTTGGACATTTCCTCAAAATCTATCCTATACTATTTGAGTTATGTTTGCGAAACAAAAAAGACAAACAAACCCTGGCGAAAACATAACCTCTTTGGCGGAGGTAAGAAAGTCAATCAAAGTTTATTTATGAAGTCTGCGTTCTGCAAAGCAATACGCGCCAGTTTTGTCTCGAGTCTTTCCAAGGCGACACAGAGCCAGCCAGGCACATCGCACCGCACAGAGATAATCACCAAAAAAATGTTCATTGCGGGAAATATGAGGAAAACTACTTGATAAATCCTTAATCTACCTATAATCCACCGCTCGTCTCTGTCGCGTTGTGCACTTTGGACAAGTTGCCTACTCTTAAACTGTCATTCAGAAAATATATTTGAAGACAGCAAAGCCAAACATCAGTTTGTGAGGTATTTACATGATTAAAAGTTAAATTGTTAGTTAACAGCATATTCAAGACTGATATAAACATGTCCACTGTGGAGGACGCTGCTTCTCAGCAAGGAAAAGTTGAAAGACATTTAAGTGTACATTGTTGTTTTACACTTGTTACACTGGATGTTTACATTGTCACTTTAAAGACACGCAACTGGAAGTTTTTTATTTTTGCTTAAAACAGTGGATGTTACAAAAAATCCTCTTTGTAGTAATATATATATATATATATATATATATATATATATATATATATATATATATATATATATATATATATATATATATATATATATATATATATATGATTAGAACATTTTAGCATTATGTTTGTGTTTAATTACAGTAAGTGTGTTTATCCTAAAAATTTCCTGCCACTTCATTTTACACAAACATTTTAAGTCTTTTTTTGTTGTTGTTGTACATATACCACAGTAATATCGTACCGTGGCCTTAATACTGTGATTATATTGTACTGTGAGATTTTGATAGTTACATCCCTACTGACAAGTAGAAAATGCGGTTGAAGTGAAGGCACATATAAAAGACCGCCCACAAAACAGCGCATCAAGAAGAGACAGTCAGAAAACGGCTTGAAGATGGTCTGTAAAACAAACTATGCAATTTTTTGAACAAAGAACCTCCACTACATGTTATGTAGACCAAAAGGAAGAATATTAAATGTATAAACACAATCAGAATATGACTCCTTTAAATGGGACCAATGATGATTTGAATCTATATTTAAAACACTTCCTTGTAGTCTAGATAGATTGTTAGGTTAAAGTTAAAGTTAAGTTAAAGTACCAATGATTGTCACACACACACTAGGTGGGGTGAAATTGGTCCTCTGCAATTGACCCATCCCCTTGTTCACCCCCTGGGAGGTGAGGGGAGCAGTGGGCAGCAGCGGTGGCCGTGCCCGGGAATAATTTTTGGTGATTTAACCCCCAATTCTAACCCTTGATGCTGAGTGCCAAGCAGGGAGGTGTATACATATACAGTTGTGCTCATAAGTTTACATACCCTGGGAGAATTTATGATTTCTTGGCCATTCTTCAGAGAATATGAATGATAACACAAAAACCTTTCTTCCACTCATACTTAATGGTTGTGTGAAGCTATTTATTGGCAAACAACTGTGTTTACTCTTTTTAAATCAAAATGACAAAAGAAAGTACTCAAATGACCCTGATCAAAAGTTTACATACCCCAGTGACTTTGATCTGATAACGTGCACAAAAGTTAACACAAACAGGTTTGAATGGCTAATCAAGGTTCCAATCCTCACCTGTGACATGTTTGTTTTTATTCATGTGTGTGTATAAAAGGTCCGTGAGTTTCTGGGCTTCTGACAGACCATTGCATCTTTCATCCAGTGCTACACAGATGTTTCTGGATTCTGAGTCATGGGGAAGGCAAAATAATTGTCAAAGAATCTGCGAGAAAAGGTAATTGAACTGCATAAAACAGGAAAGGGGTATAAAAAGATATCCAAGGAATTGAGAATGCCAATCAGCAGTGTTCAAACGCTGATTAAGAAGTTGAAAATGCGGGATCCAGGTAGACCAGCAAAGATTTCAGCCACAACTGCCATGAAAATTGTTCGAGATGCAAAGAAAAATCCACAAATATCTTCAGCTGAAATACAGGACTCTCTGAAAAATTGTGGTGTGGCTGTTTCAACATGCACAATAAGGAGGCACTTGAAGAAAAATGGGCTGCATGGTCGAGTCGCCAGAAGAAAGCCATTTCTGCGCAAATGTCACCGCTTACATCACGCCAAACAGCACAGAGACAAGCCTCAAAACTTCTGGAACAAAGTAATTTGGAGTGATGAGACCAAAATTTAACTTTTTGGCCACTGACTACATGCGCTCTGAATACGCACTGCTGATTGGCTGTTACCGCTCTGAATACGCACTGCTGATTGGCTGTTACCGCTCTGTTTGTAATTAATCAGATGGTTGTGTGGGTGGGACAATGCTGGGTGCTGTGTAGAGGACTGACAGAGACAGAGGCAGAAGGAAGCGGAGCCGGCTACTTAATATGTTCGTGTGGAAACTCGTTCGGTACACCTCTGAACCGAACCGAAACCTCCGTACAGGAACGGTTCAATACAAATACACGTACCGTTACACCCCTAATATACCGTAATTTCCGGACTATAAGCCGCTACTTTTTCCCCTCGTTCTGGTCCCTGCGGCTTATACAAGGGTGCGGCTTATTTACGGCCTGTTCTTCTCCGACACCGACGAAGAGGATTTCGGTGGTTTTAGTACGCAGGAGGAAGACGATGACACAATGATTAAAGACTGACTTTTCATATACCGGTAGGCTGGTTATTTTGATAACGTACAGGTGAGCACTTTGTATTACTTTGCACCGTTGTATTATTTGTACTCTGCACGAATGCTGTTCGCCATGTCAAAGATGTGAAAGTTTGATTGAATGATTGAAAGATTTATTGTTAATAAATGGGACGCTTTGCGTTCCCAAACAGTCATCTCTGTCCCGACAATCCCCTCCGTGGTAGCAGGAACCCCTATATACTACGGTAATTACACATCAAAACCCTGCGGCTTATAGTCGGGTGCGGCTTATATATGGAGCAATCTGTATGTTCCCCTAAATTTAGCTGGTGCGGCTTATAGTCAGGTGCGGCTTATAGTCCGGAAATTACGGTATATATATTATATATATATATATATATATATATACACACATATATATATATTGCTTACTTGCTTAAGGTTGTCCATCGTATCCGATGACGACAATCCATTTCTATGTTTTGTGAGTCCTCATGTGGCTGAATAGTCCAATCCGTGATCCACATGATCTGCCGCAAACAGAGCAGGTGAAGGCACTGACTGGGGGTGCAGGTGTGGCAATGGCTTCATGCCTTCTTTGACGCTTCCTGGCTCGTTAAACACTTCGGTCCTCCTCAAGCTTATGAACTCCTTGTTGGAGGATCTTCCGCCAGGGGGAACGTTGGGCTGCAGTGTCCTCCAGCTGGGTCGGGTTCAGGCCGCATTTCTTCATGACAGTCTTCATTTGATCTTTATAACGCTTTTTTGGGCCTCCTGCCAAGCGGTGACCAAGATGAAGCTGACCATAAAGCACCTTGCGTGGTAAGCGTTCTTCTGGCATCCTGATAACGTGGCCTAGCCAGCGAAGTTGGTGCTGGGTGACTGTAGCCTCCACACTGGTGCAGTTGGTCTTGCAGAGTATTTCAGTGTGGGGGACTCTGTCCTTCCAGGATATCCCCAGGATGCATTGTAAGCACCTGATGTGGAAGGCCTCCAGCATCCTGAGGTGGCGGCTGTACAGGGTCCACGCTTCACAGCTGTAGAGGAGGGTCATCATGACCACAGCTAAATAGACCGCTACCTTGGTATGTAGCTTAAGGTGTTTGTTCTGGAGGACCCTTCCCCTGAGTCTGCCAAAAGATACGGACGCCTGCTTGATCCGGTTTTGAACCTCCCTGTCGATACTGCAATCGTCAGAGAGAAAGCTGCCAAGGTATTTCAAAGAGTCCACTACTGCTAGTGGTTTATTGTCGATGGTGAAGGTTGGTGGATGAGGTGGAGGAGTGGATGCCAACTGGCATATTACCTCGGTTTTTGCCACGTTGACAGAGAGGCCCAGTCTGCCATAAGCACTTGCAGCGGATGAGAGGGTAGCTTGCAGCGCTTCCGGTGTGTGGGCCACAACTGCGCAGTCATCTGCGTATTGGAGTTCGATGACTTGCACTGGTGTGACTTTTGTGACTGCTTGGAGCCTCCGGATGTTAAACAGGTTCCCGTCAAGTCGGAAGTCGACGGTAACGCCACTGCCCTTCTTGATCCTCTCATGAAGCAGCAGTGTCACACACAGGAGGAAGATATTAAACAAGACTGGAGCAAGAACACATCCCTGGCGTACACCGGTGCACACCTTAAAGGGTTCTGATTCCTGGCCGCCAATAGTCACACGTGACATCATCCCTTCATGGAATTGCCTTAGGATGTTGACAAACTTCTGTGGGCAGCCGAACTTCAGGAGGATATTCCAGAGAAGCTCCCTGTTGACAGTGTCAAAAGCCTTCGACAGATCAATGAAAGCAACAAAGAGGTCCTGGTGCTGCTCCCTACATTTCTCCTGAAGCTGCCGTGTTGTGAACACCATGTCCACAGTGCTCCTTTTCTTCATGAAACAACATTGTGACTCCGGCAACAGGTCTTCCGTGATGTTGTTCACCAGCCTGTGTAGCATGACTTTAGCCAAGACTTTACCAGCAACAGCCAGAAGTGAAATGCCACGACTGTTGCCACAGAGGGACTTGTCCCCCTTGCCTTTTTAGATGGTGATAATATTGGCATCTCTCCACTGCTGAGGGACAGTTTCATGCTTCCACACTTTGCTGATGACAAGGAAAAGGGCACGGATGGAAAGGTAGCCTCCTTGCTTGAAGATCTCTGCAGGGATGCTGTCAGGACCAGGGGTCTTGTTGTCTTTCAAAGACCTTATTGCACTCTTAACCTCTCCAAAGGTTGGTGGAAGGTCAAGGTCATGGATGGTTGGGTAGTCAGGTAGGTCCTCCAGAACTGAGGGGTCTGTTGGGGCGGGCTGATTTAGCAGAGTTTCAAAATGTTCTGCCCATCTTTTGGTGATGAGCTTCTGGTCTTTTATGAGGGTTGTACCATCGTTAGACTTTAGCGGGGAGACAGCGCAGTTTCTTGGGCCGTAGATGGTTTTCATTGAATCGTAAAAGTTGTGAATATCATTTTTGTTGGCATGAGATTGTATTTCAGCTGCCTTTGATTTTCACCACTCATTCTTCAGGGCACGCAATGTTGACTGCACCTCCCTTCTGGATGTTTGCCATTGCTGTCGGAGCACAGCTGAAGTGGGGTTGTTGAGTACAGCATTGTGTGCTGTGTGCATGTGTTTGAGCATGGTGGTTATTGTGGCTGTGTTGTCATCAAACCAGTCCTGATGCTTTCTGCGCTTATAGCCAATGGATTGGGATGCTGCCTCATAGAGCCTGGAGCTGATAGAGGTCCATTTGTCGTCAATGGAGTCATCACTCTCCAGAATATGCTCGATGTCTTCCAGGTTTTTGGCCAGAGAGAGACGGAGATTGTCCCGAGCCATAGGATCTGCTAACCGGGTACAGTCAAGCCTCTTCTTCCCTGACTTTTGAAGACGGATAGCAGGGCGTACTTGCACCCGGAGCCTGGTTATGATGAGCCGGTGGTCGGTCCAACACTCAGCTCCTCTCATTGCACGAGTTAGTGTTACGTCTTTTATGTCTGAGCGTCTCACAATGGTGTAATCAATCAGGTGCCAATGTTTGGAGCGTGGGTGCATCCAGGATGTCTTGTGCTTATTTTTTAGTTGGAAGATGGTGTTTGTGATGGTCAAGTCATGCTCAGCACAGAGGCTTAGCAGCCGTGGGCCGTTTGCATTGGCTTGTCCAATGCCATGCCTGCCAATAACACCACTCCACACTTTGTTGTCCTTCCCCACTCTGGCATTGAAATCGCCCAACAAAAAGATCTTGTCCTCCTTAGGTGTGCGACGGAGGGCCTCATCTAATGCCCGGTAGAAGCGGTCTTTAACCTCTTCCTTTGATGGTAGCGTCGGTGCATAGGCACTAAGAAGGGTGGCATATCTTTTCGTAGCCAGAGGGATCCTGAGTGACATGAGCCTTTCACTTATGCCAACCGGTGCTTCTGGGAGTTTTGGTAGGAGGCTGTTTTTTATTGCAAGTCCCACACCGTGCTGATGCTCGCCTCCTGGAGGGTATCCTTTCCAGAAGAAAGTGTAACCTTGCCCTTCTTCCTTCAGGGATCCTTCATCCAGGAGTCTGGTTTCACTAAGTGCAGCAATATCAACATTGTAGCGGTTAAGTTCCGCTGCAATGAGTGCAGTTCTGCGCTGGGGTCTATCAGTGGTAACGCTAGTGTCCAGGAGTGTCCTTATGTTCCATGATGCCAGTTTAAGAGGGATTATTTTCTTTGCTTTATTTCGACTGCGGAGTGGAATTCCCGACAGGTGCGGTAGCCTGTCCAGGATAGTTTTGAGTGGGCAATGTTTGGGCCACCTTTTCTAGGCCTTTCCCCAGTTGGGGTGAGCAGTGCAATCCTAAATAGGGCTGCTCAGGCGTACAGGGGTCTGCCGAGAGCAGCTGCCACTCAATTTCAGCTACTAGCGACCATAGATAGCCCTGAACCGCTGGTGTGCAGGGTTCTGACTAGGAGCTTCCGGTGCATTCATACCTGCTCCCGTTATCAGACACCCCATCGCCACCAGACTTTGTTTAATTTCCGGTAGCTGGTCTCACCGAGGCAGAGATGAATACCTGCGCAGAGGAGCTTGTTTAAAGTGCCACTGGGGGTGCGCATGTCCCAGCAGCACTTCTTCACTGTGAGAGGGTGGGATCCGGTGGCAAGGGGAACCCAGGACGACCGGCACTCTTCCACAGTTGCAGGAGGCCGCCGGAGCTCCAGTTTTTTGGAGGACCGCCTGTCGTGTGCCGCCAACCACGTTGCTTTTCTTTCGGGGTGTGCTCCCCTAGCCTTTGTCTTCCTAGACTTACCCACAAGGCAGCGGGTCTTTGCCGTATCCCTGGCTAGGGGGCAGTCAGGTACTAGACCTTTGCCAAGGGCCACCTGGGGTAACAGTGGTTAAGGGGTTAACCTCCTAGTGCCCCCAGAAGAGCCTCCACTGCCGGATGCACTTTAACGTCATGCCCAGGACACACACACACACACACACACACACACACACACACACACACACACACACACACACACACACACACACACACATATATATGTTTTAATTAGATTATCCAAAAAATAGTGCTCGATACCGTGGTAGAGCGTAATATGTATGTGTGGGAAAAAATCACAAGACTATTTCATCTCTACAGGCCTGTTTCATGAGGGGTTTTCCTCAATCCTCAGGAGATTTTAATGGAAGCATTCACATACCATGGTTTATATAGGGCACAGAGCGGGTGGGTACAGGCAGGCGTGGGGGCGTGGTGATTGACTCATGTGTTACCTAGGAGGTGTTTCCTTCTGTGACGGCATGCTGATACAATTTCGCTGCGCTTGTTGAGGGATGACAAGTCTGGACGGTATATGATAAACAGTTTCTCTTTTAAGCATAGGTTGCATCTTTTGTTACCACTGTTGTAAGGTGTGCTGGATGCAAAAATTTGCCATGTTATTGAGTATTCAACATTATTGTCTTTGAGATTCCAAATGTGTTTGCTGAGTTCTGTAGTGTTCCGGAGTCTTTTGCATCTGAAAGAAGCCTTGTGATTGTTCCATCTGGTTTTGAATTCTCCCTCAGTTAATCCTACGTATGTGTCGGATGTGTTAATGTCCTTGCGTATTACCTTTGCTTGGTAAACGACTGATGATTGTAAGCACCCCCCGTTGAGAGGGCAATCAGGTTTCTTGCGGCAGTTACAGCCTTTGTCGGTTTTGGAGTCGTTCTGCCTGGTGGTGGGCGGCTCCTTTTCAATTGCTTTATTGTGGTTTGAAATGATTTGTCGCATGTTGTTCATGCAGCTGTAGCTCAATTTAATGTTGTTCTTGTTGAATACTTTTCTTAGGGTGTTGTCTTTGGGGAAGTGTTTGTCGATCAGGGTGAGGAATTTGTGGCCAATATTAGTTGAGACGTTTTTGCTGTATGGGGGGTTGTACCAGATAATGTTGTTTCGTTTTCTGCTCCTTTTTGGTTGGTTTCCTGGCGTGGGTTCGTAGGTGAGGGTGAATTTTCATCAAGTGCTTTTTGGTACGGGGGGGTTGCTGGATGGTGTACCGTTGCGGATGAGTATGGATCCATATGGATCCATACTCATCCGCAACGGTACACCATGGCAAAAAAAGAACAATTCAACATTCGACGTCACTATGGGGAGTTTTGACGGAGCAGAAACCTGCAAACTTGTTGGGAGTTTCCTCCTCTCCCAGCTCGCTAGCCTCAACCTGAACCTTGGTATTTACCGTGATGACGGACTGGCAGTGTGTCGCGCCTCGCCAAGGAGCAGCGAGAATACCAAGAAGTGTATATGCC
>NC_084735.1:71958842-71968842 GCF_033978785.1 Entelurus aequoreus | reverse complement strand
AGTGTATCTTGTGTTTTTTATGTTGATTTAATAAAAAAAAAAAAAAAAAAATATATATTTTTTTTAATTTCTTGTGCGGCCCGGTACCAATCGATCCACGGACCGGTACCGGGCCGCTGCCCGGTGGTTGTGGACCACTGTTATATATTATAACAAAAGAATTGTGTGATTTATTCATCTTTTATTTTTTTTAAAACTCCTTTTAGAAAATGATCAAATACACATACAATGCTGCAATTAATTTCAATTAATGATCTACAACTTGGTACATTTTGTGTAAAATTTGCTAACATGGCAACGTGCATACAATACATTAAAGAACTCTATTTTGACTGTCAAAGCAGAAGCAGGAATAATATTAATCCACTCATTGGACCTGAACACCTGACTCACCTAAAAATGGAATGTGGCCATTGTTTATGTTATTAATCTGGCGTTCATGCTTTGACAAGTCACAATGTCTACAGTGGGAAATAATGATGGTACATTTTGGGGACACAAAGCAGCACTGGGTTCAAATCAAATAAATAATGTAAAAAGTGTAATGAAAAAAAGTACTGCTTTTATGTTACATTTGATACAATTTACACAAACTTCACATCAATAGCCATTACTTTGACTTTAATTAGACACAATCCTATTTACATGTGGCCTTCATTTAATAGCATGCGCTAAATTCAGCTTTAGCACAAGTTGCATACACCAACATAAAGTAATTATTGACCCATTAAGTCATGTGACCAATTAAAAAGGCTGTGCCAGCCCTTTAAGTTCAGTTCAGTTCCGTTTATTTCGAACATGCATACGATACAATGTATCCCCACCTTCTACCATCCTAGTCACATCCGTTGTGTCCTTGGGCAAGACACTTCACCCTTGCTCCTGATGGCTGCTGGTTAGCGCCTTGCATGGCAGCTCCCGCCATCAGTGTGTGAATGTGTGTGTGAATGGGTGAATGTGGAAATACTGTCAAAGCGCTTTGAGTACCTTGAAGGTAGAAAAGCGCTATACAAGTATAACCCATTTATCATTTATTTAATGCATCACATATTTCCAGTTGTTTCATTACAGCACGTCCGAAAAGGAGTAGGAAGAAGCTGAGTGTATTTAATCTTACCCCTTTTCATACCATAGCAATTTTATCCCATTTCCTTGTTCTCTGTGGCAGAACAGTGAATAAATAATAAATAAATAATATACCATAGTAAGTAAACAAATATTAAATACATAAACAATCTTTATCTAAAAAAAAAAAAAGGGTTCAAGATGTTCATCATAATTATTGTTCTGTGTACTTTGTGAACAGTTGTAGTTTGAACTCTTAAACTGAATCATATTAGTGCTTTGTTTGATTTCTTTGGTTAATCCATTCCATAATTTAATTCCACATACGGATATGCTTAAGGTTTTAAGTGTTGTACAGGCATAACAATGTTATGAATTTGATTTTCCTCTAAGGTTATATTTCTTCTCTTTTGTTGAGAAGAACTGTTGTACATTCTTGGGTAGCAGGTTATAGTTTGCTTTGTACATAATTTTAGCTGTTTGCAAATGCACCAAATCGTTGAATTTCAATATTTTTGATTCAATAAATAAAGGGTTTGTATGTTCTCTATATCCAGCATTATGTTTTATTCTAATTGATCTTTTTTGTAACACCGTTAGTAAATAAAGCGCACATTTGTAGTTGTTTCTCTATATTTCGGCATATATTAAAACATTTTTACCTAATGACTAACTTTTAATGTGAGTTTTTGCCTCACCTCAGCAATGCAAATAGGATCCTGCGGCCCACAGCGAATGAAGTAAAACTCTCCGAGCTTCCACACCTGGACGGGGCTGTCGGATCGAGCCTTGCTGCTGACCGACTTGTAGAAAGCGTAGCTGCCTCTCTGGCAGGAAGGAGCACCCAACCACTGGAAAAGAAGGAGAGCGCAGGTAAGGAGGGCATTTATGACCACCATTATTACCAATTTCATAGCAGCAAAAAAATGCATTAAAAAAATATCTGGCTTGCATCTAAACTTTTAAATGCATGTAGTCCTGCAGCACGTTTACTTGTGCAAAGCTAGTTACAGTAACATCTGCATGTCCTCCAATAAACAAACACGGTTGAAATGTTCTTATATTTTAGTGAAGTAATTACAAAAGGTAGCCTAAAATGCTATATAGGTCTGGGTTACTAGGAGCTAGCAGCTATGCAACAGCTAAGTACCCAAGCTAGAAAAGTAATAATTGTCCTTAACTAAACAATATTGCAGTCTAAAACACAAAATTTGTCAAAACAAACAAGTATAGTATCAAATAATTATAGTTGCATATTACTCAAAGATACAAAGTTTCCAAGGCAGATTCATACCTACCATTGTTCTCTGTTTAAATAATTTCATTTGTTTAAAAATGTTCTAACATTCCTCACTACAAAATAACAAAAGTGTATAGTTATGCTGAAATCGTGCGAGATCAATATTGGTATTGCCCAATACTGAAGGCTCTGATACCTTATCGGAAGTGAAAAAGTTAAATTGGGGCATCCCTAGTTATTGTGTCGTGCGCACTTCTTGGTTGCAACCAGCAGAGGTGCTATTGATTTAATTAGGTTTGTGTTCTGAAAAATAACAATTGTTATGTCTAACATAACATTAAATATTATAACAAGGCTTACTCCATCTATCCATCCATCTATTTTCTACCGTGTGTGTTTTTTGTATTCCAAGTGGAAAAAAACATTTTACTTTGCATTTTCTATACAAAATTTTTACGATTTATTGTACATCCAAATAGATAAATGCTTTATTAATTTCCAATAGAAACTCACAAGTATTAACTTTCCTCATAGATCATTAAGGAAAGAAACTTAGTCAAATCCCCATTCACTAATTTATATAATGGATGTATTGTGTATTTGTAGGTGTTTAATTTAGAATCCTAAAATACTACTTTGACTTTGTTAAAGTGTGTTACACATTGTGTAAATAATTCTAGCTTTTAATTTTTTTTTTTTACACAAGTCAATTTACAAAAGGACGATTAGGGTCCCGGTGAAAAGAAGATAATACTAATTTTGATATTATTGCTTTGCCTTCCTGTCCTAGTTGTGTCTTAGTAGACTACTTGTGTTCAAGGAGAGCAATTTAAAATTGAAGCTAATAAATACAACACAAAGTAAATTAATTGTGGTATGTTCAGCTGACATCTCATCACAATATGGCAATAAAGTTATACATAAAAAGACCTCAGAAGAAAAAGTGTTAAAAATTAACTCATCCGTTTATTTAGCAAGGCAGCAGCATATCTGCAATCCTGATACTGACTGCAAATACTCAGTGTGGAAATGCCTAGCACTGTGGAAGACAGTAGTGCAGGTTTCTCTCTCTCACACACACACATATACACACACACAAGTTATGAAATGACTCACCAGCAGCCTATTACAAAAAGTGATGTACGAGATCAGCCGGTGTGACGTGAATCGTTGGGAGGAACAATGCTTTTTTTCCAGATAGAACACGTCTTATAAATACATCATCGAACTGTAGAAAATATAAACTGTTAATAAGGTTATAAAAAATACATATCAAAGTATGGGATGTCCTAATCCAAAATAAATGTGTATGTAGCTATTAAATATTAGGACACAGCTATGTTTACAAGCAACTCGCTAGTGGCACTTGAGGAATAATGCCACCAAAAAATTATACTTAAACCAGAATGGGAATCCGCATTTTAAAAAAGTACAGTAAGAAATGTCTCTATTTTACAATTGCAAATTATAATTGTTCATTACCAATGAACAGTGGTTCATCATTTGAAAGCAATATCATGGCGGATGATTCTTGATATTATATTAGTGTCAAAAACGTGGTCAAAAGTTACAGAAGCCAGTCAACTTCATACAAAACACTGTATACAACTGTGAACATCAAAATTAGTACCAATGCTACACAAAAATAAAAATATAAACTAAAGTATTTGTGGTAAGATGTAATTTTCATGTAAAACTCAAGATGCGTATCTCATCCTTTGGAGCCCAAGTCAGACAAGTTCAGCAAGAATTTTAATCACAAAAGTCAAACCAAAACTTTAAATCAATAAAATGTCATGCAATAATAAAAAAAGGTAATTAAATATGTAAATTGGTCATGAAACATAGTAAAAAATAAAATAATTTAAGA
Organism: Entelurus aequoreus; assembly: GCF_033978785.1. Classification (NCBI taxonomy): domain Eukaryota; kingdom Metazoa; phylum Chordata; class Actinopteri; order Syngnathiformes; family Syngnathidae; genus Entelurus; species Entelurus aequoreus. Next base: position 71,964,667 of record NC_084735.1, on the reverse strand, counting down.
TTATACTTTACAATAAAATGACTACATTAACAATACATTACTTCCCATTTTAATTAACACATTAAGTTAATAAGCTATTTATCTGTTTTTTATTTATTACATTTTCCCATTTAAACAACTCGGGCTGTCAAATGTAATGCTTTATCTCATGTGATTAATCAAAAAATATTGCAATAATCACAGATTAATTACACTATTTATTGACAGCGCTAAAACAAATCTTTTATGTAGATTTTAGGATAATTTAATTAGTATGAGCCAAGATTTCTAGTCAGTTGGGAACCCTAACTAAATATGTTAAGAAATGCTAGAAAAAGGGTATTTTGAAATATTTGTACTAAGCAAATATTTTAGGACCGCTCCTACTCATGACACATTGATGAGAGCTTGTTCACTGAGCAACTATGTATTTTCAAACATGGTAGGCTCAACAAATGGTGTTCACCTTGTGTAAAACATAAGCGGATGCTGTCGCCTATGCAGGATGGGTGGGCAGCCTCTGGCCTGCGACACCCAGAGTCAATTTAAGGTGGAAAGCTCTTTATGGAACCACAAAAATAGGCACAAAATGGCCTCCTCTGTGAAAGGATTCATTACGTGAAGTCGAACGTGATGTTTAGGGCCAGGCTTAGCTGGTTAGCATTTGTTAGTTCAGGTTAAAACAAGATTGAGACATGTCCGATTTGTCATTAATTTGATTTAACAGCTGGTAATTTTTTGGGGTAAAACAAAAAGCAGATAGCAGTAGACTAGATTTGCTTGTTTTTACTCCACAATTATTTTACTGTAAAATATTCCTAACACCTCCTTTCTGTCTTGAAAAATAAATGTTTGATGTTAACCAATGTCGCCATTAAGCAGGATTACATGATATATATCAACCATATTGTTTACACTGCAGACATGGTGGTTGTTGTTTTTTTCTTTACAACCCCAAACATGGCTGCCATGGAAATGCAGGTCTTCGATATTGAATCCATCAGGCCCCACTGTGATTCCAGTTGGGAGCTGGAGGCATAAAAAGACCAAATTACAGCAGCTTTACATGAAACACAATATGCAGACTCCCAGCTGCCGCATACAAGCAGCAAACGACACCAAATATTTAACAGATGATATTTCTCAACGACATGCTTTAAAACAGAAAGACACTGTTGCTGTAGTGAATATGACTCTTGTCACACAATATCATTATGTTATCCGCATACATATTTTAATAATTAAATGATGCATTAGTCATTGAGCGAGCTCCTTTTTCCATTCCCTACACAAGCAGCCGAGCAAAAAAACATAGGACATCAATTTTTCAATTCTCATGTTATATAAAGGAAGGGAGATTAGATTACGCTGAAATCCCAACCACACAATTTGAAGCCTTAGTTACGACTAAAATACACAACTAAGCTAAATAAAAGGTTTTAGGACTAATGATGTGGAACTTTAACCAGAGATTAAAGAACACCTGTAATGAGTGTAATAGAAAACATTAATAATCGACTGTTAAATTTGAACCATAAATTATTTTGTATGACAATTTTTTAATCAATCACTCAATGCAGTGTAATCAATAGTACAGTATAGCTGATGCTTCTTCTTGACAGCTAACAAGATGAGACTGAATTAACAGGGCTTCTGCTGGTTGCAGCCAAGTAGTGCACCTCATTTTGCTTCAATTGTGTCAAGACACAATTAAGAAATAATTCCACACAATTCATGAATGTTGCATGCCTCAAGCATTTTGTTATTTATTCAGTTAAATACAACTTTGTTTTTTAAAATCATATTTAATTTAAAATATTAATACCATAGTACAGTATTTAATTAAAAATGTAATATATATATAAAAATGCTATTGCATGATAACTGAATTTTCTTAAATTAGACTTTGTGACTAACTTATTTAAAACAATTAAATATTAGGAAATAAAACGCAAGTTACAAAAGCACTCAGAATATATATATTCTGAGTGCATATGTATGTATGTATGTATATATATATATATATATATATATATATTACACACATATATATACATATACACACACATATATATACATATACACACACATACATATGTATATATATATGTATATCTATATATATATGCATATATATATAGATATAAATATATATATACACATATATATATATATATACATATATATATATATATGTGTATATATATATGTATATCTATATGCATATATATATATATATATATATATATATACATAAATATGTGTGTGTATATATATGTGTGTGTATATGTATATATGTGTGTGATATATATATATATATATATATATATATATATATATATATATATATATATATATATATACATATATGCGCATATATATATATATATATACATATATGCGCATATATATATATATATATATATATATATATATATATATATATATATATATATATATATATATATATATATATATATACATATATGCGCATATATATATATATATATATATATATATATATATATTAGGGCTGTGAATCTTTGGGTGTCCCACGATTCGATTCAATATCGATTCTTGGGGTCACGATTCGATTGAAAATCGATTTTATTTTTTCAATTCAACACGATTCTCGATTCAAAAACTATTTTTTTCCGATTCAAAACGATTCTCTATTCATTCAATACATAGGATTTCAGTAGGATCTACCCCAGTCTGCTGACATGCAAGCAGAGTAGTATATTTTTGTAAAAAGCTTTTATAATTGTAAAGGACAATGTTTTATCCACTGATTGCAATAATGTAAATTTGTTTTAACTACTAAATGAACCAAAAATATGACTTATTTTATCTTTGTGAAAATATTGGACACAGTGTGTTGTCAAGCTTATGAGATGCGATGCAAGTGTAAGCCACTGTGACACTATTGTTATTTTTTATAAATGTCTAATGATAATGTCAATGAGGGATTTTTAATCACTGCTATGTTAAAATTGTAACTAATATTGATACTGTTGTTGATAATATAAATTTTTGTTTCACTACTTTTGGTTTGTTCTGTGTCGTGTTTGTGTCTCCTCTCAATTGCTCGGTTTATTGCAGTTCTGAGTGTTGCTGGGTCGGGTTTGGTTTTGGAATTGGATTGCATTGTTATGGTATTGCTGTGTATTTTTTGTTGGATTGATTAATTAAAAAAAAATTTAATAAAATAAAATTATATATATATATATATATATATATATATATATATATATATATATATATATATATATATATAAATAAATACATTAAAAAAAAAAAAATCGATTTAAAAAAAATGAAAATCGATTCTGAATCGCACGTGAGAATCGCGATTCGAATTCCAATCGATTTTTTCCCATACCCCTGATATATATACTGTATGTATGTATGTATGCATGCATGCATGTATATACACACACACACACACACACACACACACACACACACACACACACACACACACACACACACACACACACACACACACACACACACACACACACACACACACACACACACACACACACACACACACGTATATGTATATATATATATATACACATATATATATATACATCAGTGGCGTGCCGTCACTAGAGGCAGGGGAGGCGGGGCCTCACCTGCCGTCATGGAAAGAAAAAAAAAGTTAAAAAAAAAAAAAAAAATTACATTGTTATATGTATCCAGTGATTATACTAAAGTTATTTTCCATTTAACTTCACCAGTTTTAGATTATTTTTATTTTTATTTTCACATTTGCCGTTCAAATACTGAGAAGAGACGGTGCGGTGATCAGCAGCCAGTTGAGGCACGTCACTGATTTGTGCCTCAACATGGATTGTGCGCAATGACTTGGCTAACTGCTGAGCTGCTGTGCAGTGAGACTGTATTGCTATATGAATTATATCAGCTAACTAAACTATGGCATAGTTTAGTTAGCTGAGGTATATAATGTACAGTGTATTTTGTCAAAAACTGTATGTGTGTAACGTATTTCTTGTGCTGAGCATTCATAAATCTGCTGCAAAAGACGTACTGGTTGAGGCTCGCAGTAATCCGGCCTCGTGGTGGTAGAGGGCGGTAGTGATCCCAGAGATCATTCCTCGGCCGCAGAAGAAAAAAAAAAAAGGAAAAAAAGTTTGCAAGCTATTGTTTATTTCCTCTCGCCTGGACTTTTACTAAAAACATGGAGGATTAAATATGTAAAATAAAACAGTTTTCTAAACTGGACTTTCAATCGAAGCAGGAGGTAATAATTAAAGGTATACCAACGCCGGAGCTAAAAGGTTTGCTTTTGACTTCGGGACAGAAGACCCGTTCTTTTCAAACGGCGTGGTACACACGCAAAGGCTGTAATTGTATAATTTTAATTAAATGTGCTTTTTTGTGTGCTACAGTTGTGTAAAGAATGCTGGTATGAGCTTTTAAACATAACCCGTTAACTGCTGCCAATCACATGGTGAATAAGATACTATTTAGGGTTCATATGTTTGTAAATCTGACTGTGATGTTGCAGTGCCTCACCAGGCATTAACCTCACCGCACGCCGCTGATATACATATACATATGGAAAACGACTTCCAGACGGCTTCGAAGTGATTCTGGACCACCATCCGCTGCCTCAGGAAGGTGAAGCAGTGCACTGTCAACACTGTGTATGGTGGGGATGGTGTTCTGCTGACCTCGACTGCGGATGTTGTGGATCGGTGGAGGGAATACTTCGAAGACCTCCTCAATCCTACCAACACGTTTTCCTATGAGGAAGCAGCGCCTGGGGAATCTGTGGTGGGCTCTCCTATTTCTGGGGCTGAGGTTGCTGAGGTAGTTAAAAAGCTCCCCAGTGGCAAGGCCCCGGGGGTGGATGAGATCCGCCCGGAGTTCCTTAAGGGTCTGGATGCTGTGGGGCTGTATTGGTTGACAAGACTCTGCAACATCGCGTGGACATCGGGGGCGGTACCTTTGGATTGGCAGACCGGAGTGGTGGTTCCTCTCTTTAAGAAGGAGAACCAGAGGGTGTGTTCCAACTATCGTGGGATCACACTCCTCAGCCTTCCCGGTAAGGTCTATTCAGGTGTACTGGAGAGGAGGCTACGCCGGATAGTCGAACCTCGGATTCAGGAGGAACAGTGTGGTTTTCGTCCTGGTCGTGGAACTGTGGACCAGCTCTATACTCTCTGCAGGGTCCTTGAGGGTGCATGGGAGTTTGCCCAACCAGTCTACATGTGCTTTGTGGACTTGGAGAAGGCATTCGACCGTGTACCCCGGGAAGTCCTGTGGAGAGTGCTCAGAGAGTATGGGGTAACGGACCGTCTGATTGTGGCGGTCCGCTCCCTGTATGATCATGTCAGAGCTTGGTCCGCATTGCCGGCAGTAAGTCGGACCCGTTTCCAGTGAAGGTTGGACTCCGCCAAGGCTGCCCTTTGTCACCGATTCTGTTCATAACTTTTATGGACAGAATTTCTAGGCGCAGTCAGGGCGTTGAGGGTATCTGGTTTGGTGGCTGCAGGATTAGGTCTCTGCTTTTTGCAGATGATGTGGTCCTGATGGCTTCATCTGCCCAAAATCTTCAGCTCTCACTGGATCGGTTTGCAGCTGAGTGTGAAGCGACTGGGATGGGAATCAGCACCTCCAAGTCCGAGTCCATGGTTCTCGCCCGGAAAAGGGTGGAGTGCCATCTCCGGGTTGAGCAGGAGATCTTGCCCCAAGTGGAGGAGTTCAAGTTCCTCTGAGTCTTGTTCACAAGTGAGGGAAGAGTGGATCGTGAGATCGACAGGCGGATCGGTGCGGCGTCTTCAGTAATGCGGACGCTAGAGATGCGCGGATAG
>NC_084735.1:71823842-71953842 GCF_033978785.1 Entelurus aequoreus | reverse complement strand
ATCAACAATCAAGTTTGGTTGCGCCGTCTTTCTGTCTCGCTGTGGATTCTCTGCGTGGAGTGAGAAGATAAACTGTAATATCTTGATATATCAACTCAACAACAGAAACTAGTCTTGCTGGTTTTAATTTAGACGGTGCTGCAACATCTTTACACTTCCAATGTGTCAGTTTAATAAGTAGCTTCCCAAACTACTCTGTGTAGTGTTCAATAGCTTACACACTAATGCCATCTAGTGTCTCAAATCTGAAACTACCTTCAAATGTACTTAAATTATTATATTACCTTCGCCACGCTCATCCTACCTGGTTACCAGACACCCTACCCTCTCTACTGACAAATAGTACCCTTTGTAAGTTGGACATTAATTGACTGTATTTATTGGCAGGCTTAACTAAGTCATGAGAAGTATAAATAACTATTGATATTGGTCAATATAAAAACGTATATTGTGATAGTTTTCAGCCATATCACCCAGCCGTACGTCATATACATGCTCCTGATTAGCATTAGCGATTTTACATGGCCATTGCAACACCGCCGGATTTGGTGAACAAAACTACAACTAGGATGCACATTACAATCAATGTGTAAAAACTACAATGCTTACAGTACAAACACTTTGTAGGGCTCAACAAAAGAAAAAAAATGCCATAAAAAATTGGCAAAGACTACTTCCTGACTATGGCAAAAGACAAGAGGACAAACTGAAAATGATGCATACTGGCAAATGAGACTCAGAAGTGTTAGAAATAAGATGTAACAACAGGACAGTACAGTTATTTTCAGCTTAGTGTTGAATGTTATATTTAAATATTTTATTAATAAAGAAATTAACATTTATTACCACATTAACAAACACAAAAGTACAAACAATTGGTACCGGTATCGATGCCCAGGTACCAGGTATTAGTACAATTTCGGTTCAAATGTGGAAGGTGCCCATCTCTAACCAAAACGCACAATAAAAATAAGTCAAAAAGTCAACAAATGACTACTAAAAAGGCCCGGCATTAGTGAATACAGACAATAAGCCATTAATAAAGCCATGTGCTGACTTCATATAGTAGTTTAATACATTTTTATAAGATATACAAATAAAGCTGAGAAATAAGTTACTCACTACAGATAAAGGATGAATAAATGTGTTTCGGTTATCTCTCTTGCCGTTTTCTGTATTAAACAGCTACATAGATAAAGTTAAGTCAATTATTTGTGTTGTCTTGACAAACTGTATGGTTGTTGTTTACTTGCTTGGTGCGCTTGTTTGTACACATGAAGCTGTGTCAATAAAGCTACAGTGAGATACAACTTTATTTACAGCTACCGACAAGTTAACAAAAGAAAAACAAGCCAATTATTGTGTTGTTTAGCTATATATGTTAAATTAAAAGGTGACCTACCAATATATTACGTTAGTAACTCCTTTATAACTCCCCCATTGTGTTTTGACAAATTGTATGGTTGCTTAGAGTCTTGCCAAATTGTCAAAAAGACAAATTAACCAAAGTCATAAATTATTGTGTAAAATAGTTGTTTACATGTCTTTTGTATAAAACCAATACATTATTGAATAGGGTGCAAAACATGTTTAATTTCAGGAGTTCAATACAGACTAAAAGACCAAGTATAGGCCTAGGAAGTTTTTGCAGTTTATTGTCTGATTAGGATGAACATTTTTAGAATTTTTGAAAAATGTTACGCAAAACTGAATTTGGCGTATTAGCTATATGCTATAATCATTAAAATTATTAAGAATACATTCTTGCAATATTCCACTTTGTGTATTTTTAATCAATAAAATGTAAGATTTAGGGGATATATGATATTTTATGTTTCCAACAAGAACAGAACAAGTTGCTATTTTCGAAAAAGACAATTTAAAAAGGTCTGTATACTTGCTAAATATAGCGACAAAGTTGCTGTTCTCTCCTACTACGTCTTATTCGCTGAGAAGCAGAGTTACAACTCCATCTTTGTAGCGACAAGCTACATATTAACAGACAGCCCCTTATGTGTTTATGAGGTAACGTCAAATTTATTTGTGGCAGCTGAATAATAAATCCATTGTTTTGTTGTCAAAACATATGACTGTCTTATCTTGAGAAAATGTAACAATAAAGTGTAGCTACAAATATAGTAACGTTAGACAAAAAAAAAAAACTATTTTGCTGCAGTGTCACTGCCATTTGCATTGAAAGCGAACTGCACTTTTTTGGAATGTTGCCTATCATTTCACACTCCTTATGTGAGAAAAGAACACACGTTTTTCTTTTTTATGCATTCTAACTCATCAATAAATGATAGCAAAAGTCAACTAACAATGGAAATACTGGGATTCGCTCTATACCGCCTATAAAGCCTAAAAAACATACACAATCCCCCATCATTGTTTACGTGGCGCAGTTGGGAGAGTGGCCGTGCCAGCAACCTGAGGGTTCCTGGTTCAATCCCCACCTTCTACCTTGTCACGTCCGTTGTGTCCTTGAGCAAGACACTTCACCCTTGCTCCTGATGGGCCGTGGTTAGTACCTTGCATGGCCATCAGTGTGTGAATGTGTGTGTGAATGGGTGAATGTGGAAATAGTGTCAAAGCGCTTTGAGTACCTTGAAGGTAGAAAAGCGCTATACAAGTATAACCCATTTACCATATACACGCCACAAGTATATATGTAATGTAGTAAGAGGCAGTCATAATAACATGTAATATTTACATATTTTGCTCATTTTAAGCATACAGGAACATATTCATCCTCCAGATGCATCACAGTGTTTTCTATTTACTTTAACAGTTACTACCACTAATCATGGCAGCCGTCATTAGAGCCATCAAAGACTACTTTGGGACAAATGATGATCCATAACCATGTATTTTTTAGCCTGAATATAAGGATGAGCTACACGTTTTAGAAGCTGTGTGCTAAACAGATACAGCTTTTGTGAAACACTAAGCATCATGCAGCAGTATTACTAAGTGCTAAACAAGAAATACAAACTACAAACGTCATAAAACATTCACTTACTTACTGAAGGGATGTTTATATTTTCAGTTTAGATGAATAATTCATCATTATCCTCACGCAGGTAAAAAATAAAAAAGGTGGACGCTGACAAGCGTCTTTTTGTGTTTTTCTCGCCATCTCCGGGGTCTTAGTTGAATGTCAAAGTTGACCAACTTCTCAGTTTATGGCAGCAACCTCCTACTTAGTAATATCAAATTTGCTTTTACCAACTTAGAGGTCATGCACCAGCAGCAGCAGCCCAGCATGTCAATACTGTATAGCTGCATAAGCTCGTTAGCGTTCTGTGATCACGGCGACCCTAAAAGTTGTTTGCGTTAGCGCTTACAATAACAATATCGCTAATACTTGGTTGAAATTCAGGTACCAAGATGGAAATGGAGTAATGTTAGGTTTTTTATGAGATTTATAGGTGCAATAGAGCACTCCGATTAGCTGTATTGTTAGCCACCTCGTACTTTCACGAATTAGAATGCATTAAAAAAAGAAAAATATGTTCATGTCTTACGTACGGATTGTGAATGATAGGCAAAATTAAAAAAAATTCAAGTTTCCCTTGAAATATACTGTATAGAGTGTAACTACACATATATTACGGAACAAAACAATCTTTGTTTTTCCTAAAAACTGTTGGGTTGTTTTTATGGAATAAGTGGTATAAATAAAGTATATTGCATATATATTAGGGATGTCCGATAATGGCTTTTTGCCGATATCCGATATTGTCCAACTCTTAATTACCGATACCAATATCAACCGATATATACAGTCGTGGAATTAACATATTATTATGCCTAATTTGGACAACCAGGTATGGTGAAGATAAGGTCCTTTTTTAAAAAATTTATAAAATAAGATAAATAAATTAAAAACATTTTCTTGAATAAAAAAGAAAGTAAAATAATATAAAAACAGTTACATAGAAACTAGTAATTAATGAAAATGAGTAAAATTAACTGTTAAAGGTTAGTACTATTAGTGGACCAGCAGCACGCACAATCATGTGTGCTTACAGACTGTATCCCTTGCAGACTGTATTGATATATATTGATATATAATGTAGGAACCAGAATATTAATAACAGAAAGAAACAACCCTTTTGTGTGAATGAGTGTAAATGGGGGAGGGAGGTTTTTTGGGTTGGTGTACTAATTGTAAGTGTATCTTGTGTTTTTTATGTTGATTTAATAAAAATAAAAAAAACGATACCGATAATAAAAAAAACGATAGACAAATTCCGATATTACATTTTAAAGCATTTATCTCTAATATATGTCTTTTTTTTTTTAAAAATATAGCCCCTGTCAATCATGTGACTCAGTCATATTTGTTTTTAAAAACAAATGAGGGATACAAAAAAAAGATAGTAGTCCATGTATTGATCTATGGCATGTTTAAACTATTTATTAGGTCAAAGAGCAGGAAACTAGCAAGAAAAAAAAACTCCCTGTAGTTTTGTATGGGGGCACCAGAAACGTCATTGTACATGTATTTAACTTAATTATAGTGAAGCCATGTGATGAATACCAACATGATAAACATACTATTATGTGCTACATGGATTTCATGCAGCTCCACAGTCTTTGGAGGTTTTTTTGTGTGTGTTTTCTTGCTGCGGCTGCTGCTTAAAGGGCCTGAGGGAGGTGGCTCCAAGAACAGTGCTCAGCCTAGTGGTGGAAATGAGGCAAAGCTGGCCAGGCAGGAAAATAAAAGCCACATAATATAATCTGAGAGGCAGTCTAAAATGTAAGAACACACACACACACACACACACGCACACACGCACACACACACACACACACACACACACGCACACACACACACAGAGGGAGTTTAAGATCACAGCCAGGGAGTTTGAGATGAAAAAAAACCTTAATCTGAACCCAAACAGTGATATTTCTGGGAATAACGACATTTTGTTACATTTTTTGAGTGGGAAGAGGGAAACATGAGAAAGGAAACACCCTATTGAATATTAATAACAGAATGTCTCCTGCTTGCTTTTTTGGACAATGTATAAATAAATAAGTCTAAAACAAGCTAGAGTATTGACCTTGGCTATATCCTGTTATTCAAAGAGGCACCACCACCATACAGAGAAAACATTCAATGCAGTAAAAATTAATATTTAAACAAGGATATGTATACAAATACACAAGCATTAATGGAATATTAAATACACCCATGAAATAAATTGACTTTATGTCCTAGCTGTGTCCTCTATGTGGATGTTTTCTAAAGTCCAAAAACAAAGCTTCTATATTAGCATTCCTCCTTAAACTGTCGTAATTACAGCAGAGACAAAATGTCGGGGGCTTCGTGATAATATATATATATATATATATATATATATCACACTGCTTCCTGTTAGACACAGAAGCACGCCGAACAATTTCAACATTTCGGTAATAAAAAAAAAATAATATCGAGTTTTTATATATTTTTTGTCAAACATGATCACAAGACAGCTGGCTACTTCATTGCTAGTTAGCAGCTAGCCAGCTAAGCTAAAAACTGACTACCACAAAAGTTTACTGTTTTATTTAACAAGGACAAATACCATATTTTAATTTCATTTCGCCAATATGTATGCTTGTCGTGGGTGGGGGTTGGTAGCCAAGGGAGAAACCGGGACTGTCGACACGACACACAAAGAAATTAATCATTAAACACGACGAAAATATCAGAAATATTAACACTCCAGATTTTAACGGCGACGGTTGGGCTAACCATGGGGGAGTCAGGCGAGCGATTCGTGTCACAGTCGTTTGTATCGCTGGGAAATATTGGGGGAAAAAAATAATATCGGTAAAAGAATATGCCACGTTTGAGGTAGGGGAAAAGTTGTTAAATAAAAGTTATAATTGTGAGTGAGACTTTGGCGAGCTTGATGTATATATGTGTGTGTGTGTGTGTGTGGTGGTGGTGGGGGGCAAACAATCAATGCGATATGGTCAAACTAAAATGAAATAAAAGTCGAAATCCCGTCCCGATTCATCGTTACATACGGTTAATTTAATCAACGTACTATCCGGCGTGGAACGACACCGAAGCTCGGTGACACGAATCGGCATTTATTAAGAAATAATATTAGCTTTTTTTACCTGTATTGCATTGTGCTCCATTGCAGTCCTGCATTCCCTCTGTGTGAGGCCCCTCTCCGGTTACACCGCCGGGACTCGCCGTCACACAAACAAACGCACCAGAGAAAGAGAGCTACAGAAAAAAAAAATCCTGCTTCTTTTTTTTTTTTTTTTTTTTTTGTGAAAATAGGGCAGGATCTAGGTGTGGCCTAAGTTTGCCAACTTAATGTTATTGGTATTAAATAATTCCTCGATGATGTTTCGATAACCTGACAAAATTATGAATTAAACATATGTGAAATTACAGCGAGTGCCTTTATGGAAGCCATAAGGGTGTCAGGGTGACGAAAATCTAAATAGTTGAGCTGATCCCAGATCTGTCTGGATGCGTGTATGCGTTTAAAAGTGTTGTGTGTGTGTGCGTGTGCGTGTGTGTGCGCGCCTGTATGTACGTGTTCTGCGCATGCGCGTATCTCAACGCATGGCGATGATTTCCAATAGTCGTAAAATCCTGCAGGAAATACAGAATACTGTATACCAGAACGGGGTTTGTTTTGAAGCCCCTCCCCCACAAAAAAAACGTTTAAAAATACTATTAATTACATAGATATGGATTTGGAGCACCATTGAGCAAATACATGTAGTTTAGGGATTGAACATGCAGTCCTACTTGCAATGACAGCATCCATTGTTCATGAGTGAAAATATGCAGCCTGCCATTTTTCTTTTCCAGTCTATGTAAAATGGGCGTAAATAACATGGGCAAACACATTTTTAAAAATAAGATTGTGCAATATTCAGCATAACTATACCATCTCAACAATAATATTATACCAAGAGTTTTATTATTTTTTAAGTATTATTCTAAAAATGCTTTAGGTGTTTTTACATAGCTTCTATTTTAAATATATAATGCACCTCTACAAGATTTACTATTGGTCAGTTCAGTAATAAAAGTAGACATATTTTTTTTTCAATTTAAATAAAATGCAAATAATACATTTGAAATGTAAAATTTACATGTTTTATTTTTTTTATTTTTTTATCCTGACTCTCATTTGCAAGGTATATATGATGTGATATTTTCACATAGTGTATGGGTACACTTTTATACGTTTGGCCCCATTGGCTGACATTTTGAAAATATTTCTGATTGATTTAAAGGTGGCAACAAATATATCATACATTTTATGGCAGGGACAAGGGTTTGTTTTTAAATAAACAAATTAGCTCCAAAATTGATAATGTATCAAAATCAATGTTGTTATAAATTATTGGTCTATAAGGCAGTAGTAGCATCATGTATTCCACTTTACACCTTATTGTTGAAAAATATAGCATGTTTTGTGCATTTACAATTGTAAAAAAATAAATAAAAACAAATCAGGGGTATATGAAAAAGGCCAGTCACAGAAGAAATAGAATATAGTTTAATCAGAGGGCTGTTTTTGAACTAGGTAAGAAGCTACTTAACCAACAGGAAGCAATAGGTGAAAGTATGTCAATGGCCCTATAGAGACATATTGTGGTATAGCGCTGGGTTTAATTCTGGGACCAAAATGGTTAAATATTTACATAAACAACATTTTAAAAGTTAAAAATGACTTAAAGTTATTATTTGCAGATGACACAACTGTGTTTTGAATAAGCTAATACAAATAATAACAGAAGACATGAACAAATTAAAGATATGGTTTGACAAAAGCAGACTATCTTTGAATCTCAGAAAAACTAAAATAATGTTATTTGGTAACGGTAGAAGAGAGAGTTAAACACAAATATAAATAGACAAAGTAAACATTAAAAGAGTTAAATAATTCACAATTTTGGGTGTAATAATTGATGATAACACAAACTGGAAATCTCATGTAAAAATATACAACATAAGGTGGCAAGAAATATTTCAATAATGAATAAAGCAAAATATGTTCTCGACCAAAAATCACTTCATATTCTCTACTGCTCGCTATTGTTACCATATCTGAGTTATTGTGCAGAAATATGGGGAAACAACTACTTTGGGGAAACAAAACTTTGTTCACTAACTGTGTTAGAAAAAAGATCCGTCAGAATAATACATAACGTTGGCTTCGAGAACATACAAACCCTTTATTTATTGAATCCAAAAAATTGAAATTCAATGGCTTGGTGCATTTTCAAACAGCTAAAAGTATGTACAAAGCAAACTATAACCTGCTATTCAAAAATGTACAGCAATTTTCTCCAACAAAAGAGGAGAATTGTGTTTAAAAAATATAAGGAAGAAGAAGAATGCTTACTGAAAAGAAGATATCATTCATCTAATTAAGTGAAACATAACTGACTTAGCTCTTTATGAAGAGAATGTTGTATTTAGAAATCAATGATGTAATTGTGCTACAAACTATAAACAGGAAGTGAACATAGTATGTAAGTAACTGCTATGAAGTGCAAAGGGGGTAGGAATAAATAAGGTTTGTTTCTTCCCACTCCTTTTCGGGCTTGTTGTAAAGAGAAATGGAAAAACTGCATACATGTTCGAAATAAACTTCAACCAACGAACCTTTGTTAAAAAAAACAAAGCTAGTTTTGTAAAATGGGTACAGGAAGTAGATTTTTTTTAAAAACTTGCTTGACAAGTTGACACAGAGGTTAAATCTTTCAGATTTTTTAAAACTACTACATTTTAAATAATAAATACAATTTAAAAATAGTCCAAAAATATTGCAGTGTAATATGTAAGTGGAACGGTCTTGGTTGTCGCCACCAGAGGACGCTGTTTCTCAAATAGAGGTATAAAAACATATAGAATGTGTCAAATAGTAATTATTCAGCTCTTCAGTATTTGTCTTCAAGGCATTTACGCAATGAGTTTATAACAAAACAATTGGCCCTTAAAAAGTGTGAAAAAAATTATACTTTAGATTGTTATCAAGGTGTTACACGTTTGTTAGCGAAAAAATATATTTTGTATTGGGCGTCACATAAACTCTTATATTATGTATAAAATATACAGTAGGCTTGCCTAAAGATGTTTCCTTGTTATGTTTGTTGTTTAAAATGGGTGCCTTTTTTGATTTTTCCCAGTAAAACAACAAAGTGACAACTAACAATAGTGTATGATATAACCATCCTCGTGACGGGGTTTTGTTGTCACAATGTGTCAACGTGTCTTTGATTGTTGATTACCGCTTTGTTGAAAATAAGAGGGATATACATTTCAGGACAACGCCTTAAGCTTTAGTTTAATGCGCCACAGTCCAGGATAAGAATAGACTGCAGCGCATCGTACGTGCTGCTGAGAAGGTGATTGGCTGCAAGCTCCCATCCCTCCAGGACTTGTTGTCCTCCAGGACCAGGAGGCGTGTGGGTCGGATCACAGCTGACTCTTCTCACCCTGGACACACACTATTCTCCCCTTTCCCCTCAGGCAGGAGACTACGCTCCATCCAGACCCACACCTCCCGCCACCTGAACAGTTTTTTTCCCCTCGGCCATCAGGCAAATGAACAATAACTCCGAACAGCAGCTCCTTGAATTCCTTGAATCCCTTCTAAGTCCATCTGATAGCTCAGTTACAGCTCTTTTTATTACCAAATATGTGTTATATGTGTTTTATGTCGCACGTTTGCACCAAGAGAAATTCCTAGTTTGTGAACCCGTTCTCAAACAATGGCAATAAAACTATTCTGATTCTGATTCTGATTCTGATTGTGATTCTGAATGACTCTTGAAATATGTTTTGATGATGAGTAATGTACACTAGAGCAGTGGTTCTCATACCTCCGGAAACACTTGGCTCTCCAAGTACCACCATAATGGCCAGGCCTGGCCCTAACCAATCTGGCGCCCCCCCCCCCCCCCCCCCCCCCCCCCCCACACACACACACACACATCGGCAGTGAAGTGTATATACTCACAAGAAACCGAATAGCTTTGTCTTTGACCTTTTTTTTTAACTTAAAGAAAGCAAATTAACATATTATATGAGAATGTTATGTTAATGATTATCTTTAACCGAATCACAGCAGTGCTCAAATCAATGATGTAACAAATAATATTTCTATTAAATAGGCTTTACTTTGCATTTTAATTAACGTGGGATTATTTTTTGTATTTAGAAATAATAGTACCAACTTTTTTTTTCTCTCCAAAATTGTGGCACTGGCGTGGCGCCCCCTGATGGACGGCGCCCTTAGCATTTGCTTATACGGCCTATGCCACGGGCCGGCCCTGATAACGGCCAACATTAAATACAGTAGCGTAGTGGGCCCAAGTATTTCATTAAAAACCAGGCAGAAGTTTTATTTAACAAGTATATTTAATAGTTCGTGGCCACTGTAACATGACAGTTAGAACAGTAACACTGTGTTTGAATGTAGGAAAATAAAAGACTAATCCCATTAATCGATTCTTAGGTGTACCACTAGATCAGGGGTGTCAAACTCATTTTAACTCAGGGGCCGCATGGAGGAAAATATTTTCCAGAGTGGGCCGTAGTGGTGAAATCATGGCATCCATCCATCCATTTTCTACTGCTTGTCCCTTTTGGGGTCACGGGGGGGGGGGGGGGGGGGGGGGGGGGGGGGGGGGTGCTGGAGCCTATCTCAGGTGCATTCGGGCGGAAGGCGGGGTACACCCTGGACAAGTCGCCACCTCATTGCAGGGCCAACACAGATAGATAGACAACATTCACACTCACATTCACACACTAGGGCCAATTCATAGCATGATAACTTAAAACTAAAGACAACTCCAGGTTGTTTTCTTTGTTTTACTTTGGCCAAAAATAGAACAAGCGCATTATGAAAACGTACAAATCACAAATAATCCTCTGGACAAAACACTTCAAGTTTGTTGAAAATTCTGAGGAAATTGCTTCAGCTTCAAAAACACAATGAGCTTAGACTTGGTCTCAGTGTAGCTACTAAGCCAGGATTAAACTTTAGGTCACAGTCTTTCTGGAACTGAACAAAAAAACACAACATGTCTTCCAGGTATCAAATACCTCCTTTGTCATGTCCACGTATGAATCCAGTGCTAACTCAACAAACCGTAAGAAACTGAGGTAAAAACTATTCAAAAGGGTTAAGTTCACTCTTCTTGTGTTTGACAGAGACATTTTGGAGCAACGAGGGTGCCAAATGGCGACGTATTCGAAGCAGAAGACATAACATGGCAGGTTTTAAGTTTCATGAGGTTCGAGGAGGAGGAGCCACAGTCACCCTTTACTGTGTACCTCTTGTATAAACCGTTTGCTTGCCTAACAGAATTGCTATTGTGACATCCAGTGGACACATTTAGAACAGCCGTTTCTTTCTTTAAAGAAAAAAAAAAAAAGCAGCTCATTTTAATACTTGGCAAACTCATCCAACAACCACTGCGCTAGAGTAAAAAGTGTGACAAACAACTGAAAATAGCCAAAAAAGAGTTGAAAGTACTTTTCAACTCAGAATGTAACTATTTTTGCCCAGCTTTAAAAATACTGACATATTTATTTAAACTGAAGGCCAAAGACAAAAT
Organism: Entelurus aequoreus; assembly: GCF_033978785.1. Classification (NCBI taxonomy): domain Eukaryota; kingdom Metazoa; phylum Chordata; class Actinopteri; order Syngnathiformes; family Syngnathidae; genus Entelurus; species Entelurus aequoreus. Next base: position 71,942,238 of record NC_084735.1, on the reverse strand, counting down.
GTACAAGTAGTTTCCCTTCAACCTCAAGTCACAAGCTGTGTGTGCAAAAAAAAAATGATACAATCCTGCAATCAGCCATTGTAGGTGACTTAGGGTGTGATTTATTGTCATGACTACAGTAATCGCCATGCCGTCCTCGATTTCCAAGTGCTCTTTGTGTATTTGAATAGTGTGGAAGAGGGATGTACCATTTTTGGGGGGTGAAAAATAAGCTGCTGTTTGCATGTTTGGAACAGTGCCTCTCATTTCTTACTTCTCACCCTCATGAATATAAAACATTTGTCCATAAAAAATACACCTGTGCAAAACATCGTATCCTAATTAACGTTAAAGAAAACAAGAAGAAATATAAACTTGAAACAAAAAAACAAAAAACAAAGCCAAGAACAACTAACTCTTTTAGTATGTAAAATAAATTATTTAAAATAAATTAAGTGAAATAATAATAAATAAATCCTTATTTAAACCATAAACACGGGGACCCCTATTTGAGAAAAACTGGTTACATCAACTGTCCTGATTTTGAAATGCGCTGCATAAATTGAATAACCCAGTAGTTTCATGTGAAAAAGGCTTTTATTCAACTTTTTAAATGTTTTATTATAAATCCAGATTACATTCATGTCGTGACGTAAATGGTGTACCAGCCCTCCCTGAAATGTGGTAAAAAGCAATCCAAGTGCACTAAATATGGAGTTCAAAATGAGTGAAAGTACAGAGTCCGTTTTATGTACAGAGGAGCCTCGAAAAGTAGAACACATTTCGAGAAGATTTTTCTGGAAAAGCAGGAAGTGAAACCTCCAGAAATCAAACAAGATCTTAAGAGTGTTTTACTTTTTGTGACTCTTAGGGTTGTGAACACACTAGCGGTGAGGGATGCCGTCAAGCTGAAGAAAGAGTCCTAACGGGTCCTTATAGGCTCATGGGACTCCGGAGGCAGCGGACATGCCAAGCGGTGTGCAGCTTCAGCGGTCGCGGAGGCAAAAACTGGGACATTAGAGGAGTTCAGGGAAGCCATGGAAAACGACTTCCGGACGACTTCGAAGCGATTCTACCACCATTCGCCGCCTCAGGAGGAGGAAGTAGTACACTGTCAACATTGTGTATGGTGAGGATGGTGTGCTGCTGATCTCGACTGCGGATGTTGTGGATCGGTGGAGGGAATCCTTCAAAGACCTCCTCAATCCCACCAACACGTTTTCCTATGAGGAAGCAGTGCCTGGGGAATCTGTGGTGGGTTCTCCTGTTTCTGGGGCTGAGGTTGCCGTTGTAGTTAAATAGATCCTCGGTGGCAAGGCCCAGGGGGTGAATGAGATCCGCCCGGAGTTCCTTAAGGCTCTGGATGCTGTGGGGCTGTCTTGGTTGACAAGACTTTGCAACATCGCGTGGACATCGGGGGCGGTACCTGTGGATTGGTAGACTGGGGTGGTGGTTCCTCTTTAAAAGAAGGTGAAGCGGAGGGTGTGTTCCAGCTATCGTGGGATCACATTCCTCAGCCTTCCCGGTAAGGTCTATTCAGGTGTACTGGAGAGGAGGCTACGCCGGATAGTCGAACCTCGGATTCAGGAGGTACATTGTGGTTTTCGTCCTGGTCGTGGATCGGCTTTATACTTTCAGCAGGGTCCTTGAGGGTGCATGGGAGTTTGCCCAACCAGTCTACATGTGCTTTGTGGACTTGGAAAAGGCATTCAACCGTGTCCCTCAGGAAGTCCTGTGGGGAGTGCTCAGAGAGTATGGGGCATCGGACTGTCTGATTGTGGCGGTCCGCTCCCTGTATGATCAGTGTTAGAGCTTGGTCCGCATTGCTGGCAGTAAGTCGGACCCGTTTCCACTTTCCAGTGAGGGTTGGACTCCGCCAGGGCTGCACTTTGTCACCGATTCTGTTCATAACTTTTATGGACAGAATTTCTAGGCGCAGTCAGGGCGTTGGGGGGATCCGGTTTGGTGGCTGCAGGATTAGGTCTCTGCTTTTTGCAGATGATGTGGTCCTGATGGCTTCATCTGGCCAAGATCTTCAGCTCTCACTGGATCAGTTCGCTACCGAGTGAAGCGACTGGAATGAGAATCGGCACCTCCGAGTCCATGGTTCTCGCCCGGAAAAGGATGCACTGCCATCTCCGTGTTGGGGAAGAGATCTTGCCCCAAATGGAGGAGTTAAAAGAACCTTGGAGAGACGGAGGCGTGGTTAAGATGCGCAAGCAGTAGTTTGCCTCTGCGGTAACTCCGGTGAAAACTTTAAGATTTAATTCAAATTCACCTGTGGCCGTAAACGAGCTCGAGGCTGGCGCTGAGATGGCGTCATCAACTTTGGAGAAGTTGCTGGATAAAATACTCGAGTCTATCAACAAACGTTTTGACATGCTTGAGGAAAAGCTTGAGGCTCTTACAAGCAAGCAAGCGGCATTGACCAACAGAGTGGATGACATGCAGCAGCAAGGTTCCGAACATGAGCGCCGCATCGAAGCGCTCGAACAAAAACTGACTGAAACGCAGAAGAGCAATGAGAAATTGGCAGCTAAAATTGATGAATTGGATGGGCGGTCAAGACGTAATAACTTAAAAATAGTCGGGCTACCAGAGCAAGAAGAAAAGGGAAGACTTACGGATTTCGTTGCGGACCTGATACCAAAGTTGTTTGGAGCGAGAACTTCTCCAAGCCAGTGGTGGTGGACCGCGCGCACCGTGTCCCGCTCGCTCGCTATGGTGACGGAAAGCGCCCCAGGAGCATCATCGCAAGGATACACTTCTACCAGGACAAGGAGCTACTTCTTCGACTGAGCCGCGGCCAGGAGCTGATCTACAACGACCTGCGCGTCTTCCTGTTTCCAGACTACACTGCCGAGGTGACAGCGCAAAGACGGGCCTTTCGAGAGGTAATGAACCTGCTGCGGGAGAAGGAAATCAAGTTTATGCTACGTTTTCCAGCTCGCCTGCATGTGGAGTACAACGACCAGGTAAAGGTGTTTACCTCTCCTACAGACACTAAAACTTTCATTATAAAACATCTTAGTGGCTAATCATCAATAACGGCTTTACCACACAAGGCTTATGATAAGCATAAAGCAGAAATACACTTTTTCACTGAGGTTTATTTCACCGGAGGACGCAGGAAAAAAAAAAGAAAACACTTCGCTGCTGAGCTAGTGCTTGGAGCAGTGAACGCAACTACTAGCATGCGCCCTACGCCTGAAGATGGGGGTGGGGATGGGGGACTTTTGGACTGGGGAATCGACCAACACGACGTCGTATGGATAACATCACAATGGAGATTTTACTCCAAAACATCGAACTACACTCGATGGGGACAAAGGGAGGGGGGGAACAATGGGGTGTGAGTGTTGTGTATGTGTGAATCTGAGCATGAATGTGGAGGAGCGAGGTGCACAATTAAATTTCAACTTGCCAATTACTAAGGTTTTTTTTCACGTAAAGATAAAATACCCTAAAAAACTTTAATGTCAACTTATAAGAAAAAAATTACACCAGTTTCATGGAACGTCAGGGGTTTAGCTAAAAATATTAAAGCAGGGAAGGTTTTTTCACACTTAAATTCATTAAATGATAAAAAAAAATGGGTTATACTTGTATAGCGCTTTTCTACCTTCAAGGTACCCAAAGCTCTTTGACAGTATTTCCACATTCACACACACATTCACACACTGATGGCGGGAGCTGCCATGCAAGGCGCTAACCAGCAGCCATCAGAGGCAAAGGGTGAAGTGTCTTGCCCAAGGACACAACGGACATGACTAGGAAGGTAGAAGGTGGGAATTGAACCCCAGTAACCAGCAACACTTCGATTGCTGGCACAGCCACTCTACCAACTTCGCCACACCGTCCCTAAGCAGATGTTTTATTCTTACAAGAAACACATCTCTGTAAAGACAACCAACACAAACTTAAAGCTAGCTGGATATCTCAGGTTTATCATGCACCCTTTACTTCACAAGCTAGAGGTGTAGCCATTTTATTTCATAAAAATGGGCCTTTCATACTTACATCAAAAATAATTGACCCTAACGGAAGATTTATTTTATTAAATGGTCATATTACATCCTACCCAGTAACTTTTTTAAATATCTATGGACCAAACACAGATGACTCAAACTTTTATCATAGAGTGTTTGGTCTACTTCCTGATGATAACTCCTCTCATATCTACATTGGTGGTGATTTTAACTGCCTTTTGGATCCCACTTTAGATAGATTGTCAACTAAATCTCATGTAATTGCTAACTCAACTAAAACCATTAATAATCTTATGAGATCAAGAAATATCATAGACATATGGAGAACAAAACATCCTAATAAAAGGGAGTATTCACAATTCTTACACAAGAATCGATTACTTTTTAGTAGAAGCCTCTGCTCTCTCCAATGTCAGTAATCCTGAGTACCACAGTAGAGTCATCTCAGATCACAGCCCTATGAGTATTCAGATCCAAATTGATCTCCATAAAACCAAACAAAAATGGAGATTTAATCCACAATTATTATTATATGAAGATTTTAAAGAGTATATGAACAAGATTATCCAAGAGTTTATTGAGGTGAATGATAACGGAGAGGTCTCAGACTCTATATTGTGGGAAGCCCTTAAAGCTACTGTGAGAGGATATATCATTTCATTTGAAAGCTCAAAACAAAGAGAAGTAAGAAAAAGGCATAAAGAACTGGAAAAAGAAATTAAAGAAATGGAAGAAATTCATATAAATTCTCTTTTGCAGTCTGACTATAATAAGATGCTGAAACTGAAAAATGAATACAATACTCTTCTTCACGGGGAAGTATCTAAACTCTTACTGAAAAATAAACAAAAACATTTTGAAATATCTGATAAACCACAAACACTTCTATCTAGACAGCTCAAAGGAGATCAAGCTAAAGCTGCTATCCACAAAATATGCTCAAAAACAGGTGAAACATGTACAGATTTACAGGATATCAACAATGTCTTTAAAGACTTTTATTCAGAATTATATAAATCTAGTTCAGCTATATCGGTTAATGATTTAAATGATTTTTTTACTCCATTAAATCTACCTCAACTGAGTCCAAACCATCAGAATTCTTTAAACAATACTATTTCAACTGAAGAACTGCTAAAAGCACTGAAATCTTTCTCCGTGAATAAAAGCCCTGGTCCAGATGGATTTGGTGCAGAGTTTTATCAAGCGTTTAGTGAAATACTGTCCCCTATAATATTAAGAATGTTAAATGACTCTTTCGTAAACAATAAACTTCCAAGCTCTTTGTATGAAGCTCATATATGTATAATACCAAAAAAGGGAAAAAATCCACTCGATCCAGCCAATTATAGACCTATCTCGCTGCTCAATCTAGACCATAAGATTCTAACTAAGGTACTCGCAACAAGGTTAAGCAACCACATAACAGAAATTATCCATCCGGATCAGGTTGGTTTTATCCCGGACAGACCTTCTTTCGGCAATGTACGGAGATTATTGAACTTGTTGTACTCGGACTGCATAGGAAACAAAAAGGCAGCCGTCCTGACTCTGGATGCTCATGAAGCTTTTGATTCAATTGAGTGGGCTTATCTATTTCATGTTCTCAAATTATTTGGGTTGGGAGAAAATTTTATAAAATGGGTTAAAATTATTTATTTTGCACCAAAATCATATGTCCTAACTAATAATGTAATATCGGATAGTTTTGAATTACATCGTGGAGTGAGACAGGGCGATTGCCTTTCGCCCTTACTTTTCAATTTGGCGCTAGAACCACTGGCTATTGGTTTAAGAATGAACTCTAATATTAAGGGATTTTCAGTGGGCACATCAGAGAGTCTCATCTCACTTTATGCAGGTGATGTACTTGTTACACTTACTGAGCCAGATATTGCATTACCACTTCTTTTAGAATATGTAGACTCTTTTGGTAAAATATCTGGTTACAAAATAAACTGGTCCAAAAGCGAGCTTATGTTCCTAGGAGATAATGTAAAGATCAGTCAAAACCCAGTTAAAATTGCAGAAAACTATATATCCTATCTCGGCTTAAAAATATCTAAAAATTATGAATCATTACTAAAATTGAACTTTACTGAAGCTTTTGAGAAATTGAAAGTGAGTATAGAGTATTGGAAGACCCTACCCCTCTCTATGTTGGGTAGAGTGAATGCTGTCAAAATGATTACCATGCCAAAATGTACCTATCTTTTTCAAAATTTACCAATTCTAATTCCTGCAGATTTTTTCAAAAAACTTGAATCTTTAGTTTTAGATTTTGTGTGGGGATATAAAAAACGCAGAATATCTAAAAAGCACTTATTCAGATCCACAAGGGAAGGGGGGCTGGGTCTCCCAATGTTCAAAAATTATTATTGGGCATCAAATCTGAACGCATTGACCTATTGGAAGATGGGGTTCCCAAAGAATGAATCACTTAAATTCTACTCCCTTGTGGCTGAAATTGGAACTGCAGTCATTAGTTAAACCTTACACATCATTGCTATCTTTACTTTTTACTAAACCAGTCTCTTCTATTAAATCAACAAGCCATAATGTAGCAGTAAGAAATTCTATCAAAAAATTTTCTCAAATTAAAAAACAATTGAATATTTCCAATGTAACTATGTATTCACCAATGTCTCACAATCATGCATTCATTCCATCGATAACAGACAGAATTTTTTTTAACTGGTACTTGAATGGAATTAAATGCATAAAAGACATGTTTGTCGAGGACAGTCTTGCATCATTTGAGCAATTGCGAATCAAATTCAAATTGTCCCAATTCAGTTGGTTTTGCTATTTGCAGGCAAACAAATTTATTAAAGAAAACATTTCAAAGTCTCAGCTGGTAAATGAAAAACATCCTCTCTTAGAATTACTAAATTTATCACCCACAAGTAAAAAGCTTATCGCCAAATTTGCCAGCTGCTTCATTATATCCATGACATCAGCAGACGGTGTTAAAAGAGCATGGGAACAGGAACTAAGAACAACAATACCCAAACAGCAATGGGAACGGACACTCTCTCAAATTCACAATTGCTCAATTAACAGCAGACTTATAGGCTCATACAGTTTAAAGTGATTCATCGTTTTTACTACTCCAAAGTCTTATTATACAAATTTTATCCTGATACATCTCCACTTTGTGATAAATGTAAATCTGCTGAAGGATCATTGTCTCATTCGTTTTGGGAACGTCCAATTATTCAATCATTTTGGGCCAGCATTTTCTTTTTTTACTCGGGGGTATATCAGAGAAAACTTGTCCCTGACAGGGATATAATCTTGTTTGGGTGGTCTTCAGAAACACAAAAACTTCCAAAATATATTACAGCTGTGTTGCTGCTCGGGACGGTCTTGGCCAAAAGACCCATTCTCAAAGACTGGAAAAGCCCATCTGCACCCAACTTCAGGAACTGGCTAAATGAACTTGTGAATGTAATGACTCTTGAAAGAATACGATTTATAAACTCTCCCAAGTATGAATAAATGGGAACAAACCTGGAAACCTTTACTGACATATATTGAATCATAATTTAGACATTTAAGAAAAAAACAAACAAAAAAACGGCCATCTTTTTTGTAGCTGTATTCCTTTATTATTTTCTGTATTGATCCTACACTATTGTTTTTTTTTGTTACTTCTAATATGGCCTTCCCACGGTTTACTTGCTTATTTATTTTTTGTGACTTTTTATTTTGTATTGTTTTACATCTGATCAAGTTCTGTGACTTTCCTTTTCTTTTTTAAGTGTGAACGGTGGAGAGGTCCTCGAGAGGTGATCTTAGGATCACTTCCTGAGGATCCTTGATGCCGAGGAATGTTCATCCATCTTGCTATGGTCTGGATAGCCTGCTGATCCTGAGCCAGAGCGGGATGGATGGATAAATATATACAATATCTGGGTATCTTTTCTAATAATGTTTATACTGTAAACCTTGAATTGTTGAAGTTTAAGTGCACCTCTCTCCTCAAGTGTGCATGTGAGTGGGTATGAGTGGATGTGTGATTGTATGAAGGTTTTGACTGTTAAATGTGATTTTAACTGTAAAATTCAATAAAAATAGTTGCAAAAAAAAAAAGAACCTTGGAATCTTGTTCACGAGTGAGGGAAGAGTGGATTGTGAGATCGACAGGCGGACCGGTGTGGCGTCTTTCAGTAATGCGGAACCTGTGTCGATCCGTTGTGGTAAAGAAGGAGCTGAGCCGGAAGGCAAGGCTCTCAATTTACCGGTCGATCTACGTTCCCATCCTCACCTATGGTCATGAGCTTTGGGTTATGACAGAAAGGACAAGACCACGGGTACAGGTGGATGAAATGAGTCTCTTCCGCCGGGTGGCGGGGCTCTCCCTTAGATAGGGTGAGAAGCTCTGTCATCCGGGAAGAGCTCAATGTAAAGCCGCTGCTCCTCCACATCGAGAGGAGCCAGATGAGGTAGTTCGGGCATCTGGTCAGGATGCCACCCAAACTTCTCCCTAGGGAGGTGTTTAGGGCACGTCCGACCGGTAGTAGGCCACCGGGAAGACCCAGGACACGTTGGGAAGACTATGTCTCCCGGCTGGCCTGGGAATGCTTTGAGGTCCCTCGAGAGGAGCTGGACGAAGTGGCTGGGGAGAGGGAAGTCTGGGCTTCCCTACTTAGGCTACTGCTGCCGCGACCCGATCTCAAATAAGCAGAAGAAAATGGATGGATGGAAGGGTTGTAAACATGAGAATACAGTAAACATATACAAAAGAAGTGGTGCATCAAATGATACATTTTTAAAATCAGATTAATCACAGGATTAATAATGATTAATCACTTTCATAATTTAGATTAATTTATAAAAAAGAGCACAATACTTGGATGCAAATGTAATTTTATTGTCAAGAATGACACACAGGCACACTTTTGAATGCTTCACTCGAATGCACATCATTTATTTGCACACAACATGATAACAAGTTTTATCTAAAGTCCCGTCTTGGTGTATTTTGAAGTGAAATTTGCCAGCGGGCACATCGTTAAACTGCCGTTTGCATTGACCTAAAACTGATATAGAAAATGGTGCAGTGTGTCATGTGACCATCCGCTGCTAAGGTATAGGAGCATGTATGGTCAGAATAAATTGCGTAAATATATGATTAATGCAATTTTCTGCCTGATATTATGTTAGAGTATGAGTGGCTAGGATACTTTATTCATCCCAGAATAAGGAAATGATGTGGTTGTAGTGCGAATACAGAAAAGTTTACTAAAAATAAGGTAAAAAAACATGCAAACAAGAGGGAAACATCAAAGAAAACTAAGGACTTAAAATACATTAAAAGAGCACAAAGCTGTTGCAACCAGCTGCCACTTCTACGTACAGCTTCTAAAGAAAACAAAAAATGAAAAAATGAGCAAGATGTAATACATATTACACATATACGATTGCACCATGCATAGACAACCAACAACGCATAACAAAAACACAATTTCAACCCCCACAGCAATGGCCTCTGCAGTGCTCCACACCATCGTCTACAGACCCAACAAAGCAACCAAGAGAACCGACTCTGTCCTAGGCTGCACACTAGCTCTCGGCCAATTTCCAGTCTGCGCGGATGAGTGCAAAGTCGTCCGGAGAGAGGCAGATCCAAAAGATCACAAAAAGCACTGCAAAAATCACAAGAGTGCCACTCCTTGTTGAGCAGTCCTGAAAGGACTCTAATCAAAAGGCAAAAAAATACATGAAAACATGAGGGACACATCAAGAATAACAAAAGGAGGATACACAAGAGCACAGAGCTCCTGCAACCAGCAGCCACTACAGCAGCACCATCTTGGGAACCCCCCGCCAAAAAATGAGAACATTGCCCATAGATTAAAAAAATAAAATAGTTTGACCCTGGAACGGATCATTTTTACCTTTATTTTCTATGAGAAGAATTACTTTGAAAATGATTCCACTGCAAATGTTATATTCACTCATTCATCATCATTATCACACCAACAGATGGATTTCTCTCTCATGGTACCAAAACATACAGAAATCCACTAATGTTAGGAATGAAGGGAATAAAAGCTCGCATCAACAACCTTTGTGACGCAAACGCTGACTGAAATGAAATGTTTTACACACACATTAGGTCAAATGGCTTAATAGCACGTAATCTAGTTGTATTCCCCTATAAAATACACAAATAGAATTGTTTTGATAAAGTTGTGCAGCTCGAATATTTTTATGGAAATGAAAAAACAAGGACTCAGATTTCCCTTGCCCGGACACGGCTCACAGGGGCTCCTCTTTGGAGCCAGGCCCGGAGGTAGGTCACGATAGCGAGCACCTGGTGGCCGGGCCGGTCCCCATGGGGCTCAGGCACAGCTCGAAGAGGCAATGTGCATCCCCCCTCCAATGGGCTCACCACTTATGGGAGCAGCCATAGGGGTCAGGTGCAGTGTGAGCTGGGCGACAGCCGAAGGAAGGGCACTTGGCGGTCCGATCCTCGGCTACATAAGCTAGCTCTTGGGACGTGGAACGTCACCTCGCTGGGGGGGGGGGGGGGGGGAAGACTACGTCGGATAGTCGAACCTTGGAGTCAGGAGGAGGAGTGTGGTTTTCGTACTGTTCGTGGAACTGTGGACCAGCTCTATACTCTCGGCAGGGTCCTTGAGGGTGCATGGGAGTTTGCCCAGTTTACATGTGCTTTGTGGACTTGGAGAAGGCATTCGACCGTGTGCCTCGAAGTCCTGTGGGGAGTGGTCCTGTGGGGAGTGCTCAAAGAGTATGGGGTATTGGACTGTCTGATTGTGGCGGTCCGTTCCCTGTATGATCAGTGTCAGAGCTTGGTGCGCATTGCCAGCAGTAAGTCGGACCCGTTTCCAGTGAGGGTTGTACTCCGCCAGGGCTGCCCTTCGTCACAGATTCTGTTCGTAACTTTTATGGACAGAATTTCTAAGCGCAGTCAAGGCGTTGAGGGGATCCTTTTTGGTGGCTGCAAAATTAGGTCTCTGTTTTTTGCAGATAATGTGGTCCTGATGGCTTTATCTGGCCAGGATCTTCAGCTCTCACTGGATTGGTTCGCAGCCGAGTGTGAAGCGACTGGGAGGAGAATCAGCACCTCTAAGTTCGAGTCCAAGGTTCTCACTTGGAAAAGGGTGGAGTGCCATCTCTGGGTTGGGAAAGAGATCTTTCCCCAAGTGGAGGAGTTCAAGTACCTCGGAGTCGTGTTTACAAGTGAGGGAAGAGTGGATCGTGAGATCGACAGACGGATCGGTGCAGCGTCATTAGTAATGCAGAAACTGTATTGATCCGTTGTGGTGAAGAAGGAGCTGAGCCGGAAGGCAAAAATCTCAATTTACCGGTCGATTTACGTTTCCATCCTCATCCATGGTCATGAGTTTTGGGTTATGACCGAAAGGACAAGATAACGGGTACAAGCGTATGAAATGAGTTTCCTCAATTAGGTGGCGGGGCTCTCCCTTAGAGATAGGGGGAGAAGATCTGTCTTCCGGGAGGAGCTCAAAGTAAAGCCACTGCTCCTCCACACCGAGAGGAGCCACACAAGGTGGTTCGGGCATCTGGTCAGGATGCCACCCGGATGCCTCCCTGGCGAGGTGTTTAGAGCACGTCCGACCTGTAGGGGAAGACCCAGGACACGTTGGGAAGACTATGTCTCTCGGCTGGCCTGGGAACGCCTCGTGATCCCCCGGGAGGAGCTGGACGAATTGGCTGGGGAGAGAGAAGTCTGGGCTTCTCTACTTAGGCTGCTGCCCCTGCAAACCGACCTCGGATAAGCGGAATAAAATGAATGGATGGATAGTTGTGTAGCACCAATTGATAAGACTGCACATAAAGCTGCAGTTACCATTTGAGGCCAGCAGGGGACGAAAGCATGCACCACAAAGCTAAACTTTCCCTTAGAAAGCTGTTTAAAAAGAGAATGTTTTTTTCTACCCCCTTTGACAAATATTCTTTGAATTGAGTAAAATATTGGTTGGAATAAATAAAAATAGCCTATTCAAATCGTTATATTATATTAATGATTCATAGTTTTTCTGAATACATTCAAATGTTTTCCTCAAAATATATCATCTCCAAAATAAGTAAATTTAGTCCTTTGATTCGGAATTTCCTTTATTCCAAGCCAATTTCAAACAGAATAAATGAAATTATTAAATAAATGAACCTATTTAATGTGGTGCAAGGTGTTTTGCGTGTCTGCCCTCATCAGTCTTCGTCCTCCTCGTCGCTGTCCTCGCCGTCACTGTCCTCTAACAGTCGGGACTGGCGAGCTAGCCTCTGCGCCACGGCCGTTACCATGGCAGCGCCTTTCCCGCTACCGTCCTCCGAGAGAAGGTAGGTGATGTCACACTTGGGGGCCAGGAGGCTCACTGTGGCCTGGAGCTCTTTACTGAAACTAGAAGAAGCTACACTAAAATACTAAAATAAATAGTTCTTATTTAGATCATTCACATTTTTTATTAGACAAGATATCCCTCCAAATATTTGGCATAATTCACACAATGTATTTAAAAATAATGTGTCTTACTTGGGGTGTTTTCTGTACACGGTCCCATCAATCCCCACAGTTGTTTTGAGGTGGTCGAGGCCACGGTTGACCCGAATACGGTTGGCGAGGGTCGCCAGGGCTGCGGCACAGAGGCAGGCCGAGCGCGAGGAGATGGTGTCGCAGACCAGACGCACCACGCGGACGTCAATCGGGTCCCATGTCAGACCCAACTTGGTCAGAATTCTGCTTCCGTTTTCCAGGCCGACGTCCTCCCTGAAGTGGAGAGCAAACAGGAAGTTATAAACACAACACATACACGTCCGGTCATAAGTTTACATTTTTTTTAATGATTTTGCCTTTACAGCATACACATTGTTACACAACCACAAATGATTTGAAATACATAAACCAATTAACTAATCAGCATGAAAATTAAGTGTTGTTTCATCTTAAATTAAAAAGTTAGACACAAAAATGTCATTTACCATTTCCAAATTACAATTGCAACTACATTATGTACCATATATAATGTCTTTTTCATTTTTAGTGATTCAGTTGACAAAATTGTAAACATTTTGTTCTTTAATCTCAATTTAATAAAGTCCATGGGCTTCATTTACTGTCAATTATTTTTATACAAGTGTTAAACGTTTGGGAACACTCAATGCTAATATTAATGCTTTTATTCCCAAATGGTAAATTACATTATTTTGTAACAGCTTTTTAAGAAGTCATATTATATTTTTTCCTACAGTTAAAACACTTCTTTGTGGTCTACATAACATGGAACGATGGCTCTTTGTTCAAAACGTTGCATAGATTATGTTTTACAGACCATCTTCAAGCCACTTTCTAACCTTTTTTTCAGGATGTGCCATTTTGTGGGCGGTCTTATTTACGTGCCTCCACTTTGAAAGTGTGTTCTACCCGTCAGCCATGTTTTAGCGCTTCCATATCGAGTCTACTGATAGATATAAATTAGTACTATACGCTAATGTGTATTAGCAACAGCGGATGATGCATGTGCATGTACTGCCCCACATCAAGAGGATAGAAAAAAAGAAAGAGCTAATTGACAACAGCGTCAGACTAAAATGGCGGACTCACGCAAAGCACTTTGGGTAAATTTATATTATATATGGATAACCCGCTGACGTCATCGGTGTGAAAAACATCACAGGACAGAGAAAATTCCAAACGGCTCGTTTAGAGGAAGTATGAAAGGAAGACAATATTGTTTATAAATACCTCCGCAACGCCTCCATGGTTTGATTTTAAAGTTTTGGGACTTTCTTTTAGTTACGCGGCCCGGTGCTGGTACAGGGGTTAGTGCATGTGCCTCACAATACGAAGGTCCTGAGTAGTCCTGAGTTCAATCCCGGGCTCGGGATCTTTCTGTGTGGAGTTTGCATGTTCTCCCCGTGACTGCGTGGGTTCCCTCCGGGTACTCCGGCTTCCTCCCACCTCTAAAGACATGCACCTGGGGATAGGTTGATTGGCAACACTAAATTGGCCCTAGTGTGTGGATGTGAGTGTGAATGTTGTTTGTCTATCTGTGTTGGCCCTGCGATGAGATGGCGACTTGTCCAGGGTGTACCCCGCCTTCCGCCCATGTGCAGCTGAGATAGGCTCCAGCGCCCCCCGCGACCCCAAAAAGGGACCAGCGGTAGAAAATGGATGGATGGATGGATGGGACTTTTGCAGATTGCAAATACATAAAAAGAGGAATGCATAATAGGTCCCCTTTAAATAAAAGTTGCAAGTCTACACTTGAATTGCATTATGATTTATTTCTAGATCCATTAACAAAAGCATAACAACATGTCATATTTAATAAGGATGTTCAGTATTAGTACCAGTAAACATGTTTGGACGCATTGAAAACAAGTTTCTTGGGTTTTGTACATTCACAGGGGAGTTGTGAAAGTCAATAACATAAAAAACTCGCTATTTTGAAAGGAAAGAAACATTTACAGTAGTTAGTGTAGTTTTCCAACCTGACCACTGGATGGCAGCTAAGGGCTTGATTTTGAAGGTCATAGATAGAGATGCTTTAATCTCTAAGTGTTTGTTTTCAAAGACTAAACTATTATTTGAAATGTCCTATAGTAAGGATAAATATGTGATCAGAGTGTAGTTTTCCCACCTGACCACTGGATGGCAGCTAAGGGCTTTATTTTGAAGGTCATAGATAAAGTGTTTGTTTTCAAAGACTAAATGATTATTTTAAATTTCCTATATTAAGGATAAATATGTGATCAAAATAGTGTGGATTAGCATCTAATTACAAATGTATTACTATTATCTTCTCACGGTACAATACTAAATAAAACTTGAATAGACTTTAGAGTAGTCAGTGTATGGCTAAAATAACCCAACACACACGATTAGTGTCTGAATGAAAATAAAAGCTATACAAGCTGCACACAGACTACTCCAAAGTACATCAAAGTATGTAATGTCTTTAGGAGATTTAATCAAATTACTTTTGCGAGGTACTGTGTAAAAAACAGAGGCGTGCCGTCACTAGAGGCAGGGGAGGCGGGGCCTCACCTGCCGTCATGGAAAGAAAAAAAATGTAAAAAAAAAATAATAAAAAATTACATTGTTATATGCATCCAGTGATTATACTAAAGTTATTTTCCATTTAACTTCACCAGTTTTAGATTATTTTTATTTTTATTTTCACATTTGCCGTTCAAATACTGAGAAGAGACGGTGCGGTGATCAGCAGCCAGTTGAGGCACGTCACTGATTTGTGCCTCAACATGGATTGTGCGCAATGACTTGGCTAACTGCTGAGCTGCTGTGCAGTGAGACTGTATTGCTATATGAATTATATCAGCTAACTAAACTATGGCATAGTTTAGTTAGCTGAGGTATATAATGTACAGTGTATTTTGTCAAAAACTGTATGTGTGTAACGTATTTCTTGTGCTGAGCATTCATAAATCTGCTGCAAAAGACATACTAGTTGAGGCTCGCAGTAATCCGGCCTCCTGGTGGTAGAGGGCGGTAGTGATCCCAGAGATCATTCCTCGGAGCTAAAAGGTTTGCTTTTGACTTCGGGACAGAAGACCCGTTCTTTTCAAACGGCGTGGTACACATGCAAAGGCTGTCCAGCAAGAAAGGTAAGACCTTAATAATGTTTTTTTAATTAAATGTGCTTTTTTGTGTGCTACAGTTGTGTAAAGAATGCTGGTATGAGCTTTTAAACATAACCCGTTAACTGCTGCCAATCACATGGTGAATAAGATACTATTTAGGGTTCATATGTTTGTAAATCTGACTGTGATGATGCAGTGCCTCACCAGACATTAACCCCACCGCACGCCACTGGTAAACCCCCCCCCCCCCCCCCCCCCCAAAAAAAAAGAACTACATGACCCTGCAGTCCTACTCACTCTTCAATGTCCGAGATGTATTTTGTCTCAAAGCCGCCCGGTGTCAACAGCGCTTCCGATGTCTGTCCCTTGAACAGCAAATGGTCCTTAGTCATCTTCACCAGCAGCAGACGCACAATCTCCCCCAAATACATGCCGCTGATCATCTTCTCAAAACTGCACAGCAACAGCAGACATATATTCGTATTCATCTCCACAAGGATAAAAATGTTGTTGAAAAAAGTATTGCTGTTAATTTTTTGTGTGAAATATGTGCATCCTGCATTGTGGGGATTTCCTATATTACATCATTTTTGAGTTCCCCGTTGGAACGTACGTGTGGATGCCGGGGTTGATGGACGTCTTGTCTACGATGACGTCAAACTCCGTCTGGATGTCTTTCAGCGAGCCGTTATCTCCGAAGCCTCCCCACTCGGTGTTGATGCACATGCGTCCATCCGAGCTCTCGATGCGCTTCACGTTCTTAGTCTCCTCCATGTAGCACGCGTTGGTACCCGTCCCTGTAGAAGACAAACATTTCATCAGAAGATGTCATAGACCTCTTGTAATACAGTCAAACCGGTCTTAATGGAAACAGCAAAGTAGCAACTACAGACAAGTAGCTAGCTACTATATGCAGGTTTGCAGGCATTCTAAATTTGTGGCCATCTTGATTTTTTGACCAGTGCATGTTTTGGGAAATAGAAAGAGCAATGATGATTCTTTTTTATTTTTTAAAAAGGAATGATGGCCTAATAATTAAACACATGAATACAATATTACATGAACTTGAGAGTGAACCAATTTAAGAGTGTTTTAAGATAAGAGCTATCTCTCGGCTAACTGTTATGGCTTTAAGTTACAAGCATCTCTGCCATTAGTTGGCGTAGCTAAGCAAATGTCACGGTGAACCCCTTAAGGTCTGCCCAAAGGTAATCTTTTACAGACGGTTTTCAAGCTGCTTTTTGAACGTCTCTTCAGGATGCGCCGTTTTCTGGGCGGTCACATTTACGTGCCTCCACTTTGACAGCGTGTTCTCCCCATCATCCATGTTGTGGTTTCTAGCGCTTCCGTAGCGAGACTACTGACAGATATAAGTTTAAACGTTATTTTTGCATTAGACATGGAAACAGCAAAGCATGCCTGTCCACGTACGTCTGCCCCACAAAAGGATAGCAACAAAAAAGGAGGAGATTACTGACTACAGTGCAGACTACAATGGTGGACTCTCGTAAAGCACTTTAGGTAAATTTATACCATATATGGATCATCCGTTGGCGTCACAGGTCAGAAAACGTCAAAGGACAGAGCAAATTCCAAACGGTTCATTTAGAGGAAGTATGGAGAAAAGGCAAGATTGTTTTATAAATGTCCCTCAATGCCTCCACGGTTTGATTTCTAATTTTCCGGACATTTGCAGATCCCAAATACACAGCAGCAGGTACCAATAGGTAATAAAAGTCGGTTTTGCATAATAGGACCCCTTCAACAGCTTCGCCAAATAACCAATTAAGCTTGTAAATTGAGGCTCTATTGTGACTGAAGCAGAGACTTCCGCCAGGCCCTCTCTCCCAATAGTAAAATATTCTTGAATACAAATCTTGAATAAAGACAGTCATGTGGATCATCCCCCAAATCTAATCACTTGTTTTTTTTTTTTTTACATTTTCTGAAAGTTTAATCAAAATCTGCCCATAGCTTTTTGAGTTGTGTGGCTAATATAATGGGATAGGCTTTAAGTCAGTCAGAGTTCAGGGACTACTAACTTTCAGGCCGAAAGACAAACCCTTGAAAATATAGCGGAGGTAACAACTCACAATTCGATTCAACACAATGCTCGATTCAAACCTATTCTCGCAATGTATTGTTTGGTATAAAAATTATAATAAACCAGAGTTGTCCAAAGTGTGGCCCACAGCTCGTTTTTTATTGGCACGCAACATATTCTAGAGAAAAAACGAACATGTCCCCGGATTAGGAACAAACAAAAAAACAAACAAAAAAATGAAACTGGTCCTAGTCTTCCAAAAAATAACACCTGCAAACCATGTATGTGTCTTACTGTATATGGTCTTTGATGATTTTTTAGTTTCCTGTCATGATGAACATGTCTACACAATTCTTATAAATGTTAGTTTTTGGGTGTGCTAAAGCCTCCCAAAATGTTTGTTAAGTATTAGTAAATAATACACATACAAATAAATGTAATATCTCAAGCAAGTTAGATTAGACAAGGCAAGTTTATTTTAGAGCACATAATGTACGCAAGACAATTCAAAGTGGATGTATAAATGTATAAAAATACGAGAAGGCAAAGAACATCAGAAATAAAAACTAAATCATCTTAAAAATAATCTTGAATTAACCTGATTTACTTTGTAACTTATAACATAAAGCTAATAAGTGGATGTTTCACTCTTCCTTTGTGCTCGCTTCTATAAGCAGTAGTATATTTAGCTCCAAAAGTATAAGGTTGTAAATCCTCATTTGTCCAAAAATAGTCATCTTTGTTGTCTGTTACCAAGTCTGCCATGATTAGAAAACACACTTGTGTTTGATTCCGGAAGTAGGAACACACATGTTATCAGAAGTCAGACGTGCACTGCTATGGAAACAGAAATCAATGCGCGGAATACATCAGTCCCGGAAATGATTAAAATGATCAAAATACGGTAAATATTGAACATATTACATATTTCTATGAACGTGTCTGTTACTACATTATATATAGACTTGCAGTGTGTATAGAAAACGTTGCTGGAGGGTTTTAAAGTTGTTTTAGAGGGCTTTAAAGGTTACAACGGGGACTCCCATTAGCCGCATCTTTGAAGCGTTTTTTATCATCTTTAAAATCGTAAAAAAAAGACCTGTGTTCTTGTCTCTCATAATGATTGTGAACGATAGTCAAAATTCAAAAAAAAAAGTGCAGTTCCCCTTTAAACAAAGGGAGAAGACATGAAATTGTGTTTCAAATAGAATTGAGGGATGTGTGACCATGTTCGTGTCAGTGAATGCGCTGCCGCTGTTAAGTGAGGACGTGCTTCGTCACAACTGAGCTATCAATCAAGCTATCAATATCATACATCATTGCGGTAAATTTCATAGTAGTTGCTGCTATTAGAGATAGAGAATATTGCTGCTATAGACACCACTTTTCTCTTTAGTGGCCGCTGACACAGGTTTGACTGTATATCTGGTGTAAATGCAAGCTCACCGATGATCATGCCAATCTCGCAGCTTTGGTCCTTGTAGCCGCAGCTCATCATGGTGCCCACAGTGTCGTTTACCATAGCTATGGAACCGATATCCTCATCATCCTGCAGACGTGCAGAGCAAAAGCCAGGCGCTAAGTTGGGCTGTGAGTTCTCTTTATCGTTGGGTTATTACCCAAAGGCTACTTGCCCAAGTAATTGCTTGGTTTCTAATATAAACATCGACACTAGACTCATTACACAACTAAAAGTTCCAATCTTTTCTTGACTGAATGAACTCACCTTTCTTCTGTGTATGGCTTCTTTCAGTAGCCCCACCACATCTTCTCCAACCACTCCAGGGCACTGGAAGCCTTTGGTCCAACGAATCAAGATGCACTGTAAAAGATAAAACAGACAGAATTATAAAAAAGTGCATATTATAGATTATGGCTTTTAATTATTATTTAACAATTATTTTATCATGTTTCTGTTTTTGTGTGCATGTGAAAGTATACTTTATTTTCTGTAATATTATTTCCAGAGATGTCCCGATTCCCAATCATGGGTTCTACCAGCTAATGAACTGCCGAGCCCAGACGACCATTAGCACAGCTGCGTCCCAGTGCTTACATGTTTTAAATTGTACTTGGATAAAATATTCCTTTATAAGAGATGCATGCTCATGAAGACACAATTACAGTTCCATATTCCTTGTTACACACAGGCAGGAGTTGCATGAATTCCAAAAAGGGGGTGCATGTCTTGCCAAAACACCAGCTCAAATTTGAGAGCAAGCGGCAACGAACACTTCGTGTAGCCACAGTTCGAAGCTGCTTTTAATATACTTAATCCTCACCTCCATAGTGAAAAATAAACTTAATGTATGTCGCACGCACGCACGCACGCACGCACGCACGCACGCACGCACGCACGCACGCACGCACGCACGCACGCACGCACGCACGCACGCACGCACGCACGCACGCACGCACGCACGCACGCACGCACGCACGCACGCACGCACGCACGCACGCACGCACGCACGCACGCACGCACGCACGCACGCACGCACGCACGCACGCACGCACGCACGCACGCACGCACGCACGCACGCACGCACGCACGCACACACACACACACACACACACACACACACACACACACACACACACACACACACACACACACACACACACACACACGCACACGCACACGCACACGCACACGCACACGCACACGCACACGCACACGCACACGCACACGCACACACACACACGTTATCATTCGGAATGGGGACCAAGTTTTTGATCATCACTTGTGGGGACCACCCTTTCTACAGGTTGTGGAGGCATACAATTTTTTTAGGTAAAATGGCCACTGCCCAGTTAGCTCATACACATCTTTAAATCTCTGGATTGTTGAAGTAATGTGCTGATCATTCTTACTGGGGACCCTGGGGAAAAAGACTTGATATGGTTCATGGGGACCAAATTTAAATAATTTTGCATAATTCACACAAATTTGTATGTGACTACTGAGGACCATTTAAAAAAAATTAAAAGTTCAAATTAAATATGACATGATCCTCAGAATACAGCACTACAGCTGTCCTCTTATAGGAAGTTTCACCACTTAAATGTTAAAGCAAATCCTGCATCTTCAGTGACATTACTGAAAACTGCTATTTAGCAGTAATTAAGTTGTCTGCAACTCCAACTACCATATATAGAAGGATATAGAATGGATCTGACTATCATTTAAAAAGGTTTCTCTTTAGGGGACCTGTTTTTTTGTCCCCATACCGTCAGAGGTCCTCTAAAGGTGTGTAAACAGAGCGATGTCCCCATTAAGTAAGTAAGCATTGCCAGAACACACACACGCACACACACGCACACAGAGCAGGATGAGACAAGAAGCCAACCACTAAAACTTCAATGTAAAGCAGGGGTGATCGATCCAGTTGTCGACTGTCGATAACTAGGTACCTAATGTTGCGTTGACCAGCATTCCTCCAATGGGGAATTCAAATTGCTAGTCTCTCCCAGATTCTTTTTATGGCAATAAGCTGATGTTTATATTCAATCACCAGGCAGTAGTTGGTATTTTGTGGTTTATTCTCCAAGCTTAGAGGACAAACGTGAGACCAATCTAGTACACCAGCGTTCCCTCGTCCGGTCTAGCTCGGTCTCTCCTCCACCTCCTGTCCCCCCAAGCTCAGCACTGCCCTGTCCTCTTTATCTTAGGAATGTTATGGCAGTCTCAACAGCGCTCTGCCTCTCTAATCAAGGACACTCGAATGCAAGCACTTTGTACCACACGAGACATTAGCTGATGAAAATATGACTATAGGAGTTTAGAAAGAAGTAACACTTAAATATGGATATGATTCTGATCTGCTTCCATCACTAACTAAAGAGTAATTACGGGAAGGTAAATATTTTAGCTTTTTCTTATGATTACAAAATAATTTTTTTGTCGTGTTGGTTATTATTGGCAAAGTCGGAGTACGTCTCTGGATACAGGAAGGCTTTGAGGGCAAAACCCAAAGGATTTAAAAGGGGGCCAGTAGTAGTTTTTGCTTTTATTTAGTTATTGTGCACTATTTTTTTTTTGTTAAAAAATTGTATGTAGCATTCAATACCACAAATTTAATAAATCTGATTAACAACAATACTACAAAATCCTAACTTCAACAAAAAAGCTTTATAAAAATGTGTTATGTTTTCAGTTTTAGAATAGAAGAAAATCGTCAAAAATGTTGATACATCCCTTGTTATTTCTTTTAATTATTAATTCATTAGGAGAGGTATTTTGAAAAGTGCTAAAGAAGTCTAAAATGTTACAATATATATTATTGGTAATGTATTATAATGTTGTCTGTATTTCAACCAAAAAGCTTGATTTATTTTTTGTAATTGTTTTTATGACTACTTTTCTATAATTTTTTGTGATTTTAATTTGTAAATGTATAATCTATTTTATTTAATTTTATTGCATAATTGTTTTACTATTTATTTCAGTTTTCTCTTTTTCAGGAAATACATCTTCAGTGTGAGACCTTGTCGATATTCTTCTGATCGCAGGGGAAGGAGAAGGTGAAGCCGAGAGGGAGATGTCTCCCCTTCAGATTCTTCGAGGCCAGAAATTCACCTAGACAGGCGGCAATGTGGTCAAACAACTGGGAACAAAAAGAGCGAGACCGACATTTAATGCTAGCCACAATAATACTCCTCTTATGTTAAACACTGTCAGTGATTCACCTGTTTACCGCTTCCCAGCATCATCTCCTTAGGGATGGCGCAGATCTGACTGTCCATCTTTAGCATCTTCTGCTCCTCCTCCACCACTCGTACATGGAGCACCCGGAAGTTTGTCCCGCCGAGATCTAAAGCCAAGAAGTCGCCTTTTTCTGCAGGGAGCAACAATCCACTGTCTTTCATTTGGTATGGGTGCATTTACTTCTCCCATATGCACCTAATGGCAGCACCATTACTCAACAGATTCAAGAAGGGGAGCTATTTTCGTGTCATGCAAGGGTTTTTGTGGCCCTAAAGAAGATTTAGTTTGTGGCCCCATTTCGGTCTTTATTATTACTTGTGTGACACTCTAGAGCAGGGGTTTCCAAACTTTTTGAATTGGGGGCCATATTGGGCTAAAAAAAATTGGGCCAGCGGCCGAAAGCCAACTGCATTTAAGTAAGTAAGTAAAGCATGT
This sequence comes from Entelurus aequoreus, assembly GCF_033978785.1. NCBI lineage: Eukaryota > Metazoa > Chordata > Actinopteri > Syngnathiformes > Syngnathidae > Entelurus > Entelurus aequoreus. The sequence goes on along the minus strand of NC_084735.1, from coordinate 71,919,491 downwards.
AGTAGATTTGGCTTTGGGAGACTGTGTGTGTGTGTGTGTGTGTGTGTGTGTGTGTGTGTGTGTGTGTGTGTGTGTGTGTGTGTGTGTGTGTGTGTGTGTGTGTGTGTAAAAGACACAACCAACAATCAAGTACGTTTATAATTAGATAAGAAGAAATAATGTATTAATATTATTATGAAAATATTTGTCTTAACTGTACTATAAATAATCACATATAAACAATAAAGGGAAATACTATGTTGACAATGCAATATGTTCAATAGTCATGTGTTTATATTCCAGATAATGTTCAATGTTTAAATGAAGAGGTAAAAAACAAGCTACTAGTTCCAAGGGGAAAATAACTGTTTGAAATCTCCTACCACAGAGAAGCCAATTCAAAACTGCTGTGCCGCGTTGACATTGTTGAAAAAGTAAACAGAACACAAAAGATGGGCAAAAACTATTTAAAAAAATAAAATAAATAAATAAAATAAAAAATATGTCTTTGGACATTTTTACTTTGGACAAAAGGTTCAGCTACAATATAAACTTAAATAGTACGGTTGTTTTAGGAATAAAGTTGTAATGCTGTTATTTTTAATTATGGCTGGGCGATATGAACCAGCGTATGATGTGCGTCATTGAAGCCTCCGTAAACACGCATGGGGCAAGGGTGAGCTAAAGAGGATGCACTGTGCGTCGCCGGTCAGGTGCAGGGAAGAGCAAACGGTCGTAACAAAGGCACATCCAAAGATACCGGTATGGCGGTATTGTCTCAAATATATATCGCTTTCTAAAATAGTATTAACTATAATACCGGTATACCGCCCAGCCCGATTGTTTATGTCATTTTTATATTGCTCACAGTCACTGGGAGGCATATTTGCATTGATGCTATGATATGCTGTGATGCACAAGCTGCTTGCCAACGGCAACTTTTAGCATTCACACAAAAATTCTTACGAATTGCAAACATTTTTTTGTGAAAACGTTACCTGTTCCATCTGGCGTTGCTGTGACGAAAGTGGGCAACATCTGGACGGATGCCTTGTGGTGGTTGCGTTTGCCCAAGCCTCGCTTCAGTTCTCGTTCCAGCCGAGCCGAAACTTTCTGTAGGACCTCCAGAGACAAAGTGAACTGGTTCAGGTAAGTTTTCACCTGCAAAGAGATAAAAGGAGAACATTTTAAATACGTTTTTAAAACTTTTTTTGCACTCACGAAAATTTCAAATATTCCCACCAATACCAGAAACAAGGCATGTGTTTAGACTTTTTGCAGGTAGTTTAGTTTTTTTTTTAATAACATTTTTGAAGGTCAAAATCATTTAGTTAAATCAATTCCACCCATGTGCTGTTATGTTTGCGAGCATATTGCTCAATTCAATAGACAAAATCTACTAGATGGACACAAATAAAGGCTGCTGCGTTATCTTGAATTATAAAATAAATATAAAATATTGTAGATATGATAAGAACATTGAGAAAAGCAAATTACTTTTGTTTGTGTTTCATACATTCTGCTATAAAAACAAGCTTAATATGTGCAGGAAAACATGGATAGTTACGACCACCTAGAGACAAAAGCAACAATTCACACGTCTTTTCCTGTTTCCTCTAGAAGCCAGAAAGGCTTTTGCACATAAACTTGAACCAAACAAGGAGGGGAACTCACATAACAAAGGCTCTGTAACTAAAAATGCTAAAATAATAATTCAGCAAATCCTACACGTAAATAATTTATGTTGATAAATTTTCTTTGCTGCATTAATGCTGTTGTACGGTTTTATAAGAGCAGGAAGAGTAAACAAGTTAGATATTAGTCTAATTTGCAAGATAGGTTAATAAGGTATGAAAAACTACAGCTACAATGTGTTTTACTTGAATAATTATTATTCTAGAACTAAAGGTTGACACAAGCAAAGGTTTACGATAAGTGTGTGTTCACTGTTCTGATTGCAACAGTGACAGGATGGCACAGGACAAGTTTCATCACATCCTGCTACTGTTGGCGAGCTTCCTTTCTAGCTTTTAGGGTACAGTATATAATGGTCACCCAGTCTAAAACAATGATCATATTATCAATTATTTGCAGCTTATGCAAAGTATCTCTTTGCTTTGCTCTTTGATCTTCTATTATGTTTCCCATTTCTTCCTAAAGCTAATTGTGTCCTTGTATGAAACATTCCAGTAGTTTTCCAAAAGGCATGTCTTCTCATGCCCAACTTCTCTCTCAGTCCTTGCTATGAATACACCATATTTTACCCTCCCACATATTCTCGTCTGTACATGCTCACACCTTACTTGATTCCTCTACCATGACTCTTCATCTGGAGATTACATAATAATGGCATTAGTGAGTCCACTCCCCGTATTTAAGCTTTAAAAAATATGCTCTCAAGATATGATCAAGATAATTAAATGCATTTGTAACTACATATGCAAGTACCAAAGAAAATGCACTAAATTTGATTACTGGTTACTGTACTATGTCCTCCTTGGACCATGTAACTAAAAAAAAGTTAAAGTTAAAGTACCAATGATTGTCACACACACGAGGTGTGGTGAAATTTGTTCTCTGCATTTGACCCATCTCCTTGTTCACCCCCTGGGAGGTGAGGGTAGCAGTGAGCAGCAGCGGTGCCGCGCCCAGGAATCATTTTTGGTGATTTAACCCCCAATTCCAACCCTTGATGCTGAGTGCCAAGCAGGGAGGCAATGGGTCCCATTTTTATAGTCTTTGGTATGACAACTATGAATCCCATTGTGCTGTGGCCAAACAAAGAACAAGTTCACATCCAAGTGTTTTAATATAACTGTTAAAACTATAGCTGACAGCACATACTGCGATAAATAGGTTAATATTGTAAATTATGTCTTATGAACTTGGCCCTTATGTTCACTGCAAAAAAAACCCCACAAATTTTCTGTCCAAATCTTATTGTGGTATAATTGTTTCATCAAAGACAAATATATATATATTTTTATTTATTTTTCCATGTAACGCCTTGCTATTTACATTATAACGAACCCTTGGGTCCCTCAAAGAATACTGTGCTTCCTGCTTAAGGCACATACAAATATTAGCAGGCTAAGCAAACTACCCTCAGCAAAGTAGTTTGCCTTTTAGATAAACACAATTTAAACCACAAGTTTACATAGTATGCTATGTGGGAGTCTTAAAGGCCTACTGAAACCCACTACTACCGACCACGCAGTCTGACAGTTTATACATCAATGATGAAATCTTAAAATTGCAACACATGCCAATACGGCCGGGTTAACTTATAAAGTGCAATTTTAAATTTCCCGGGAAATATCCGGCTGAAAACGTCTCGGTATGATGACGTTTGCGCGTGACGTCACGGATTGTAGCAGACATTTTGGAACAGCACGGTGGCCAGCTTAAAGGCCTACTGAAATGAATTTTTTTTATTTAAACGGGGATAGCAGATCTATTCTATGTGTCATACTTGATCATTTCGCGATATTGCCATATTTTTGCTGAAAGGATTTAGTATAGAACAACGACGATAAAGATTGCAACTTTTGGTATCTGATAAAAAAAAGGCTTGCACCTACCGGAAGTAGCGTGACGTAGTCAGTTGAACATATACGCAAAGTTCCCTATTGTTTACAATGATGGCCGCATGAAGTGAGAGAGATTCGGACCGAGAAAGCGACAATTTCCCCATTAATTTGAGCGAGGATGAAAGATTTGTGGATGAGTAAAGTGCAAGTGAAGGACTAGTGGGGAGTTGAAGCTATTCAGATAGGGAAGATGCTGTGAGAGCCGGGGGTGACCTGATATTCAGCTGGGAATGACTACAACAGTAAATAAACACAAGACATATATATACTCTATTAGCCACAACACAACCAGGCTTATATTTAATATGCCACAAATTAATCCTGCATAAAAACACCTGCGTGTTTGTTATGCTAGCTCCTAGCTCCTCTGCTAGCTCCTAGCTCCATAGAACACGCCAATACAATTCAAACACCTGATCAACACACACAATCACTCAGCCCAAAAGACCGTTTACCTAACCCAAGGTTCATAAAGCTTATATATTTTTAAAAAGTTACGTACGTGACGCGCACATACGGTCAAGTTATCGAATGTTTAGCAGCCAAGGCTGCATACTCACGGTACCTGATATTCAGCTGGGAATGACTACAACAGTAAATAAACACAAGACATATATATACTCTATTAGCCACAACACAACCAGGCTTATATTTAATATGCCACAAATTAATCCTGCATAATAACACCTGCGTGTTTGTTATGCTAGCTCCTAGCTCCTCTGCTAGCTCCTAGCTCCATAGAACACGCCAATACAATTCAAACACCCGATCAACACACACAATCACTCAGCCCAAAAGACCGTTCACCTAACCCAAGGTTCATAAAGCTTATATATTTTTAAAAAGTTACGTACGTGACGCGCACTTACGGTACGGTACGTGTTATGCTAGCTCCTAGCTCCTCTGCTAGCTCCTAGCTCCATAGAACACGCCAATACAATTCAAACACATGATCAACACACACAATCACTCAGCCCAAAAGACCGTTCACCTAACCCAAGGTTCATAAAGCTTATATATTTTAAAAAAGTTACGTACATACGCAAAAAAAAGCCAAAGCTGCATACTCACAGTAGCACGTCTGCGTCTTTGTCATCCAAATCAAAGTAATCCTGGTAAGAGTCTGTGTTGTCCCAGTTCTCTACAGGCGTCTGTGTATCCAAATCAAAAGTCCTCCTGGTTAGAGTCTCTGTTATCCGAGTTCTTCCATCTTGACTGCATCTTTCGGGAATGTAAACAAAGAAGCGCCGGCTGTGTACTGTTGTGGCTGACTACGTTCGAAAAATACGTCCATTTCGCACCGACAACTTTCTTCTTTGCTTGCTTGGCTTCCTTCTCCATAATGCAATGAACATGATTGAAACAGATTCACGAACACAGATGTCCAGAATACTGTGGAATTATGAAATGAAAACAGAGCGTTTTCGTATCGGCTTCAATGTGGAAGGCATACCCGTGTTCGTCGGGCTACGTCACGCGCATACGTCATCCTCAGAGGCGTTTCGAACCGGAAGTTTAGCGGCAAATTTAAAATGTCACTTTATAAGTTAACCCGGCCGTATTGGCATGTGTTATAATGTTAAGATTTCATCATTGATATATAAACTATCAGACTGCGTGGTCGGTAGTAGTGGGTTTCAGTAGGCCTTTAAGACGTCTGTTTTCATCGCAAAATTCCACAGTATTCTGGACATCTGTGTTGGTGAATCTTTTGCAATTTGTTTAATGAACAATGGAGACAGCAAAGAAGAAAGCTGTAGGTGGGATTAGTGTATTAGCGGCTGGCTACAGCAACACAACCAGGAGGACTTTGAGTTGGATAGCAGACGCGCTATCCGACGCTAGCCGCCGACCGCACCGATGATCGTGGTGAAGTCCTCCATCACGCCGTCGATCGCTGGAACGGAGGTGAGCACGGTTGGTGATGAGCAGATGAGGGCTGGCGTAGGTGGAGAGCTAATGTTTTTAGCATAGCTCTGTCGAGGTCCTGTAGCTAAGTTAGCTTCAATGGCGTCGTTAGCAACAGCATTGCTAGGCTTCGCCAGGCGGGACAGCATTAACCGTGTGGTTACAGGTCCAGGGTTTGGTTCGGTGTCTCCTGATAGTAGAAGTAACAGTAGTATTGTTGATCTTCGGTCTATCCTTCCAGTCAGGGGCATGTTTCTTCTGTTTCTATCTGCAGTTAAGCACGATGCTATCACGTTAGCTCCGTAGCTAAAGTGTTTTGCCGATGTATTGTCGTGGAGATAAAAGTCACTGTGAATGTCCATTTTGTGTTCTCGACTCTCATTTTCAAGAGGATATAGTATCCGAGGTGGTTTAAAATACAAATCCGTGATCCACAATAGAAAAAGGAGAACGTGTGGAATCCAATGAGCCCTTGTACCTAAGTTACGGTCAGAGCGAAAAAAGATACATCCTGGCGTCCTGCACTGCACTCTAATCATTCACTCTCACTTTCCTCATCCACAAATCTTTCATCCTCGCTCAAATTAATGGGGTAATCGTCGCTTTCTCGGTCCGAATCGCTCTCGCTGCTGGTGGGAATGATTGTAAACAATGTGCAGATGTGAGGCGCTCCACAACCTGTGACGTCACGCTACTTCCGGTACAGGCAAGGCTTTTTTTTATCAGCGACCAAAAGTTGCGAACTTTATCGCCGATGTTCTCTACTAAATCCTTTCAGCAAAAATATGGCAATATCGCGAAATGATCAAGTATGACACATAGAATGGACCTGCTATCCCCGTTTAAATAAGAACATTTCATTTCAGTAGGCCTTTAATGTCATAAAAACACCTCTCAAAATTGATTCAAACGACAGGCTTTAACGCAAAGCATTTTTGGACTCGTTGTACCTGCCGTTCCAGTCAGCTTAGACATCGGAATGTAAGTATGTTACACAGGTCTGAATTTTATGGTATTTACTTTTTACCTTAAAGGGGAAGTGCACTTTTCTTTTTGCCTATCTTCCACAGTCATTATCAAAGAAGAATGGATTTTTTTTTTAATGCATTTTCATTTTAAATAAACATATATAAAAGTCCGCTTACAGCTGAGTCAATTGTCAATAGATCCTCTATTCCGCCTATAAAATCAAATAAATAACTATCCAAAAAGCCCCAGCAATACTCCATTTACATTTCGTGACTTGAATATTAACCAAGTATTAGTGGTATTGTGTGGGCAGCACGGTGGGAGAGGGGTTAGTGCGTCTGCCTCACAATACGAAGGTCCTGGGTTCGATCTTGCGCTCGGGATCTTTCTGTGTGGAGTTTGCATGTTCTCCCCGTGACTGCGTGGGTTCCCTCCGGGTACTCCGGCTTCCTCCCACCTCCAAAGACATGCACCTGGGGATAGGTTGATTGGCAACACTAAATGGTCCCTAGTGTGTGAATGTGAGTGTGAATGTTGTCTGTCTATCTGTGTTGGCCCTGCGATGAGGTGGCGACTTGTCCAGGGTGTACCGCGCCTTCCGCCCGAATGCAGCTGAGATAGGCTCCAGCACCACGCGCGACTCCGAACGGGACACGCGGTAGAAGATGGATGGATGGATGGATGGATGGATGGATGGATGGATGGATGGATGGATGGATGGATGGATGGATGGATGGATGGATGGATGGATGGATGGATGGATGGATGGAGGTGGTATTGTTATTATAAGCGCTAACGCAGACAAACTATTTATAGAGGCGACGTGATCATTTCCGTGTGTCCCTATGTTTATATCATTGAGTGTCCGCTGCTTCCTCGCTCCTTTGAAGTTTATTGTAGATCATAAATCATGTCTCTCATCTGAAAAGTAGATGGCTGAGGAGATAATCTGACAAATTCGTACACTTTGACAGCCATTTAGGACCCGGAAATGGCCAGAACGACACGAAAAGACGCTTGGCCTGCTCGCCCACCCCGCAACCCATTTATTTGCGAGGAATGTGAGACATTTTTTACCTAAATGGGAATATATGAACATCCTAGCAGTCGGCATCCTAATGACAGCAGACCTTGCACAATAAGTGATGTTTTTATTATGTTTGTTGGCTCTCATGAAGTCTGCAGTGAGTAATAATCAGTGATGAATAAAAAAAACCCAAAAAACCCCTTGTGATGCATTTTTTAAATTAATGCGCCGCATATGCTTAAAATTATCAAAATACCTAAATATTACATGTTATTATAAACGTGCCCGTTACTACAGTACATATATAATTACATCATGTATATAAAACCTTTTTTTAGGGGCTTTATAGGCAGAATTGAGAGGCTCCCATAGGCTCCATTGTAAGCAGACGTTAGATCGCAATTATTTAATATTTAGAATGCATAACAATCGTCATTTCTCTCATAACGATTGTGAACGATAGGCAACATTCCAAATAAGTGCAGTTCCCCTTTAATGTATTTTATCACATTATCAATAAACAATTGACCTGAGGAAAACTTATTCACCTAAAAACACATTATTTACCAAAAAAATTATGAAGACTATTATTTATTAAAATAATATATTTATTTCAGAGAATTGTCTTGCTATTTACAATATTATAAACCCTTCAGGCCCTCAAGAAAAGAACACTGTACTTCCTGCTTAAGGCAGATACAAACATTAGCAGGCTAAGCTGAAGCAAACTGCCTTGCCTTTTAAATACCAAATATAAAACCATAATGTTCAGAGTATGTGAGATGAAAGTCTAAATGTCATAATAAGAATACCTCGCTTATGAGATTCATACAATTTACATAATGTTAAAGACTGACTCTACTACTGTAAAGAATAAGTACTTTAAACATTATTTGAACGGAGCATATTCACCTTATTGAGCGTGTCAGCAGGGATGCCGTCACTGTGCAGTGTGCAGATGTCTTCACTCCATTTTGCCTTTTTGTTGCTCATCTGAACATAGGACATACAAAACAATTAAAAGACACAGTAAGAGTCTGCAGAAAAAAAGTGTTTTGAGTGCCTGCCTAAACTCTAAATTCCCTATTTTCCACCTCCCAGAGCCAAAACTATACTGCAATTGTTTGACTACCTCAACACACCTTCAATCCTCACAATACTGTGATCAATGTGGCTCTAAGCAATGGTTAAATTCACTCAACAAATAAGCACTTTCTTTATACCAGAGATTCTTAAACTGTTGTACATGTACTACTAGTGGTACCCCAATAAGTCTGTAAATATGTACTGTATATGGAGTATCATTGTTGATGTTTGTGCAGTGTGTGTGATTTTACAGTGGCCAACAATATTACAAATACTTGTTAAATAAAAGCCTTGTTGCCTTGTTTACAATGAATACTTATGCCAACCACGCTACTGTATTTCAATGTTGGTCATTATGGTGGTACTTGGGAGAGCCAGGTGTTTTTTGAGGTGATTCTTGATGAAAAAAGTTTGAGAACCACTGCTCTCCATTTACTTTTTCATGCATCTTATATTGAATTGTGTGTAAATGGGTGGAGGGTTTACATTAATAAATGGCTCTTTAACACACCTTGATTATGCAATTGGAAACCAGTTTTCTAAATCTAGTCTAGGTGTGTAATAGTCATACCAAAGACTATAAAAATGGGACCCATTACCTCCCTGCTTGGCACTCAGCATCAAGGGTTGGAATTGGGGGTTAAATCACCAAAATGATTCCCGGGCGCGGCACCGCTGCTGCCCACTGCTCCACTCACCTCCCAGGGGGTGATCAAGGGGATGGGTCAAATGCAGAGGACAAATTTCACCACACCTAGTGTGTGTGTGACAATCATTGGTACTTTACTTTAGATGATAAAATTAATTGGAAATTAATCATATAAAAAACATACAACATAAGGTAGCGAGTAACACTTCAATAATGAATAAAGCTAAATATGTTGTGGACCAAAAATCACTTCTAACATACTTAGCCAATAAAGCCAATTCTGATTCTGATATTTTTTTTTACTGCTCGCTATTGTTACCATGTATTGAGTTACGGTGTGACAATATGGGGTAATAACTACAAAAGTACACTTCATTCACTAACCGTGTTACAAAAGCGGTCGGTTAGAATAATACACAACATTGGCTATCAAGAACATTCCAACCATTTATTTAGTGAATCAAAAATATTAAAATTTAATGATTTGGTGCATTTGCAGCTAGAATGATGTGCAAAGCAAACACTTACCTGCTCCCCAAGAATGTACAACTATTATTCGCAACAAAAAAATGATAAATATAACCTTAGAGAAAAATGTAATTTAAAACATTTGTACGCACGTACACCACTTAAGACCTTTAGCATATCAGCATGTGGAATTAAATTATGGAATAGATTAATCAAAAAAGACAAACAATGTACTGTTATGATTTACTTTAAGAAACTGTTTATACTCAAATAATAATCATCCTGACAAACATTTTGAACCTTATTGAAAAATTTGATCATCTGAACCAACACTTACTTAGCTATTTATTTATGAGAACGTTATGTAATTAATATGTATTTATTACTCACTTTTCTAATTCACTTAGTTAGATTAAGTAAAAACAAATATGTAAGAAATTACTATGAAACAAAAAGGGGTAGGATTAAATAAACTCTGCTTCTTCCTACTACTTTTCGAACATGTTGTAATGGAAACGTGATGAATCATTTTATAATTGTATGTGTTTTAAAAATAAACTAACACCATAACCACAAGGATCAGATTAAGTTTTTTTTTTGTTTTTTTTACATATTTTGAGCCAAATTATTTGAGAAATCAGACTAATCTAGTGCATGGAAACGCGCTGAGTGTTGTACATTTGCTATGTTCAGAATTTGGAAGGACATTAAACAAAACAATTTGATAAAAAGTAAAGTTTTTGCTGTCGAAATATAAAACAAATGATAATGTTCAAATAAATTTAATTAAGAAATACAATCCATCCATGGGGGGTGCCCATCAAACATTGCTTGAAGTACAATAGTAGGTGTGTTGGTTGGATTTTTTTGGGTGGAGTGTTTATTTACTGTTCACATTACAGTACGATGAATACACTTATTTTCTTTGCTTACTCTCTACCTGGATACACTTATAAAACAAGCTTACAAGAGAGTGAGACACACCACACTTAACAAATGAAGCTGTTAATTCAACTGAACCTTTCTTTAATCCCACGAAATATGGCAATAAAGACGAATAAATATACTTATTGTATATTCCAGGTGTTCAACGAGAGCTATTCATGAGAGAAAAGTTAAAGGAGGCACTCGAAAAGCAAACATTTAATAGTCCATCAGGTAAAACAGGTTTTTACAATGAATACAAATATATCCTTATGGTTTGCTTTAAAAAGTAGACTCCAGGCTATTGGAATAAATGTGTGTTATCATAGACGCTAAATAATGTGTCTGAAAACTATTTTGTAAATGAGTTAAAACAGCCGCTCTTGTACAATCTTCAGGTTCTAAATAAATAAAGTTAAAAGCAACAAAACAAAAAAGGAGAAGATGTTACTCACCTTTAGTATGTTCTCACAAACTCAACTCACCAACCAATTTCCTAAACTGGTGAATAGGACACAGTGACAGCTTACTTTGTGCATTGGTTTATAAAAAAGAAAAAAAAGAAAGAAAAAAAAAAAACCTGGAAAAATACCAGCAGGCACATGAAGGGGGCAGTGTTTCCTTGCAGTTAACTTTGTCCTAGTTTGTGCGCAAGTGTGTATTGTGAAACTTTGGTGTTGCCTCAATTGTCAAAACAAAAAAAGGAAAAATAAGACATTTGGCATGTTTTTAATAGAGGCTGTTATTAACTGTTGCACAAATATGTACAAGGCATATCTTGAGCCAAAGTTGGAATTTTTTTTATGACAAATGAGGAAGATAGCGTTATTTTCATTATCAAATTTGTTTTGATTTTATTTTTAATCACACACAAACATTAATATTTTTATTCAATAAAAAAACATTACAGGCTTTCAAATCTGTATAAATAAGATTTTTAAATAGGTCTACATATACATTTGTCTGGATACAAAGATCTCCAGATCAAGGGAAAATGTTATCGAATGAAGGTTATTGTTTTTTAAATTAAAGGTTCCCTTTCTGGTAGCATTTTTAAATAATTGTTATTCTATGTGCATTTTTTCTATCTTTCTTTTCTAAAACACAAATAAAATAAAATGTCTAAAAACTAAATTTGAAAATGCATGTTTTTCTTTGTTCACCAAGATACTTCCTTCAATATAATGAATAAATAGTAAATACAAATATAATAGCCACTTTAATACTAACCACTATTTCCGAGATGAAAAAAGCATACAATATACTGTACTAAATGACACGGCATACAGTTACAGTAACTACAAGGTATGGCTGCAACAATAAATCGTTTAGAGTAAAAAGCTTATATATATTCAGTTGATTGGATTGTTTAAGTGTAACTAATACAAATAGAGCCAGACGCATGGTGGGCCTGAACTTTAAATAGGCAGACATAGCACCCACACAACACCCCTGTGCAATGGCCGTGCAGAAACTGATATCAGTGTTAATTTTTATTAATGCACACGTGTTAAAAGTGCAATTTCAATGTAATGATGTGCATTTATTAGAATACAAGAATGAAGGTTATGCAAGCAGACAAAATGTTCATTTTAACTATTTTTTTTCTAAAATGTGCATGGAGGCTATAAAGTGTTTTATCTGATCTACTCGATTTATCAAACCTGTCGATAGATTACTTGGTGACTAAAGTAACTGCCAGATGCAGCCCTATTGCCAAGCTAAAAAAGCCATATCTTACTTATAATTTGTATTCATAATTTTGGTTCGAAAATACAGAAAAACTGAAAAAAAAATATATTTTAGAATATTTATTCATTCTGATCCCAAGTGTTAGCTTGTCTAAGTTTTTTCAATATCATTCTATATTTTAGTGGGCTAATGTGCAATACTGACATGCGTTTATCTCAATTCAGCACAAGATGTATTTGACCACAGTATGCTTTTTGTAGCAATAAGCTCAAGGAAAAAACAACAACAATAAATGCACTTAATTGTGTGTTGTATTTAAATCAACGCCCAGCATTTTAACAGGAAGGTGCATTTTATGCAAATTATATTAAAAAAAAAGCAGGGAATGTTTTAATTCACGAAGAGGTAGCCTACAGTAAAGCGCACAAAGTTTATAAATATGCAAACTGAGACATAGAATGATGGTTCCTCTTTTTTTGGAAGAGTCTTCAAGTTCTTGCATAAACATTTGTTAAAAAGACTGAGGTTAGTCAAAAGGCATCGAGATGTTTTGCCAGTTCTCGCCGTCGTTATTAAAGGCCGATCTTCACCTTCGTTTTTGGCTCGGCTTCTTCAGTCGCTGCTGCCGCTTGAAGTCAATCAGACAGTCGGTGGCTTCTGAGATGGGAGTGAAGGACTTAATGGGCGAGTTGCTGATTGCCAACATGGAAACCCCTCCTGGCTCTTCATCATTCCTCAAATCAATGACATCACTGAGAGTAAAAACACATACAGATGATGAAAACATTATTGTACAGTATAATCTATTGAGCGCTAAACAAGAAATTCTGCCTTTAATTGTGCTTCTTTGCTACTCTGACATCACTCACTTGACATAACATCAATGACGTTGAAGGTTTAACATTTCGGGCATGTCTGTTTTCCACCCTATTTACTCTATGGTGCTAAATAGCTATTACATATCTGGAATAGCTTGAAGGCTACAACCTGTCAAAGGCTCACAACGTTGTAATTGAAAAGTAAAGACAGCTTACTCACACTTGCTGAAGTTTGGATCTGGACTGGCAGGCTCCTGAAAACAAAAATATTAATGCAGTTTGGGATTTGTTCTCTAAAAATGTCTCTGTACCTGATATTTGGAGCTTATTTTGGACTCTACAACTAAACTGTGAATCAAACAAATCTTATCATTACAGTTTTGTTTTGTTGGGCTTACCTGAATCACGGCTGTCTATTTGCTCCAGAGCCGACAATAGATGTCCTTTCTGTATGGTTAAAAATACGCTATGTAATATGTAACAAAAGTAATATTTGGGCTTAGACTGAGGTAGCGAGCCTTACCACAGGGATCTTTGGGGCCGGCTGTTGGATGCACAGCTCTGTGTGCATGGCAAACTCTCGCACGGGCACGCTTTTTTGACAGACGTAACATTTCTCCTGGATTCTGTGGGAAATCCATAATTAATCATGAAAACAAACAACAAAAAAGACCTACTGTGAAACAGGTTAGACGCTACTTACTTGACAGTGCTGCAGGCATTGCCCTCCTCCTTGGTTACCCGCCTTTTCCTCTTCTTTCGAGGCGTCAAAGACACTAAAAAAAGAATCAACAATGCATTGACACTGACATCTAGTGGTATAAAAGTAGTATAACAGCCCCTAGACAGACTGGATCAGAGTAAGCTTTATTGGTAGAGCAATACAAATAAATATGACTAGTATTTGAATTTTAAAATTGGTTGCGGGTGCACCATTGACCACATTCACAGATGCTTTATATGGACAAGAGTATAGGGATGTCATTGACACCTACAAAAAGTGAAATTGGTTGTTATTTTATAAGTAACTAAGTTACATTACAGGTTACTTTTAGCAGCTGCTGACAACACCACTTAACACCTCAACATAAAAAGTGACGAGCGGTTTTTCCAATTGCTTGTATTCTGTCACGTGACTTTTCCTCAGGAAGTGAAAAAGAATGGTGGTCAACCAAGCCAAGATGGCTGTTGTGCAGCAAGCAGCACGTGAACTATCGGAGTACGCAAGGGGCCTAGATCTTCCAACAAAAAGCAAATATGAGCAAAAAAAAATCTAAATATGCAATGTAATGGATCCCTATACTTTAGCAAAAAATGATTTGTCTAGTGATATTAAGGATTATCTGTCAGTGGAGTTCCCAGACATGTTGAACTATCTTGTGCTCCAGATGTTATTATAAACAACAAAACAGATGAAAACCTGGAAAAGCATGGGGGTCTACAACTTCTTTGTGTGTGGCTGAGTCAAGGAAATTTGTATCAACACTCTACTGGATAAGCAGATTTTTATTGCTCGGGTAAGGTTGCATTTCATGATTTAACTTTGCGTTTTGCAAGGAAACGTCCATGTAAACAAACTAGAGCGACGAGCACCTGAGAGCTGACACCCGTGACTGCATATCCATTTAACAAACTAACAATTACTGAATCATTACCATATTTGATTTTTGTCCTGTTGTGACACATTTGTGTACAGAATAAACAAGAGGGGAGACGTAGAAGTACCTTTCCTACCAAAGTATCATTGAACCTGACTTACTGGTTTCCATTTGTTAAAAATTAAAATACTAACAATATCAAGATAAAACTTAAATGGGAAATACTAAAAGAGATAAGTTTATCAAAAATATATCTAACGAACCTTTAACATGTGATCACTACAAACGTGCGTTGTTCAACTCTGCTCCTTTGGGAGCTTGGACTGGAGTGTGTGCCACCTTCGTCGTCGTTTTTCGTAAATTCTTGCACTCTTTCGCCCTTCTTGATTACCTCTCAAGAACTCTGAAGAAACTTTTACCCTTTTCACGATTTGAACGGTTCGTACAGCCGAAAACAACATATATTTTTCTTTTAGAAAGGCTAAATGGCGCCTAGTACCCATTGACAACAGATGCTGGCTTGACCACCACACACATTTAATGATCCGGACGTGAGCTTGGCGTGACATCATGTAAATCCAAGCAATAGTCACTATATTGGAAGTGCAATTTCAACAGTAATTTCAACAATGTTGATTCAAGTTGAACTTAAAAACTTTTTCCTGAAACATATATTTTCTAAAGTAAAAAAACACAAAGACACTGATTTGATTTAACATAAATACAGTCTTTCTTAAATTCACTTAACATAAATACTTATTTACTTTGGGCACCCCCGCTGTAGAGGCTAGTTCTTTGCGGCCACTTTAATTCTAGTACTGTAGCATATTTGTTCATTTTATGGTCACATACTGTATGGGGTTGTCTAACGTCAGCGCCAGAAGTCGTAAAATCAGCTCTTCACCTGGCGGGTTTTTAATGTTTGATTGAGAGGGGGAGAACTGGGAAGTGGTTTGGGCCAAATTGGCTGACCCCCTTGTTGTTTTATCATATATCACTGCCTTTTCACATGTAAATGCTTTGTCTTGTATCCACAATAAAACAATATTTGGGAGCAGTGTTCACAGACTCTATTTGGCTTGTTAGCTTCCTGTCGCAGGCGAGCGATGGTTATCATAGTTGAGGAGAATTGTTATAGGTTGGATGCTGGAAATTGTTTAACGCGTGGAAACAGTCAGCCTTAATGCATTGCTTCAGGTTGATTTTTTTTATGTGCACATCATGCAACGCATGTTTGCAATTCAAGGTGTCAAGATCGGTGGGGTGTGAGGCCGATGTGAAGATGTCACCAGCATAAAGTGGACAACAAACCCTAATATTGTTGTCATTAGCTGAAAAGAAATCAAAATAAAGGCTGTATTACCAGCAAGAACATTTTTATTTATTTATTTATTTTTTTCCATTAAGAAATACATTCAGGTGTGCTTACGGAATGTACACCTGCAGACTGTATTGATCTATATTGATATATAATGTATATATTGTTATTTTTATGTTGATTTAATTTAAAAAAAAAATATATATATATATATATATATATATATATTTCTTATGCGGCCCAGTACCAATCGGTCATTTGTGCGTAACTGTGCAAGTTTGCACGCACATTTCAAGCGTACTAAATAAAGACACAGGACAGTTTCAGTCTTGATAAAGCAAATAGAGATTGCTAAATGATTATATTTGAATATCCCTTCTCAATATTGGGGACGTTTTGAGAATCAGCATATACGGTACATGAAAACAGACATGCTAAATAGATTGAGCTCCCTATTTTACTGATTTAAGAGATGCATTCCTTAGCTTAGTAGATCAGCTTTTTGTGCGTTAACAAGTTTTCACAAGTTTTAATACAAATAAATCTTTGTTAGATAAGGCCCAAAGTGTATTTGTGCTGTATAGAGTATTCCAACCTTGCAAATATTCAGGATCAAGCATGTTCTCCTCCACGGTGGCCGCCCCTTCCTCGCCATCACAGTACGCCGCATGCATCTCGATCTTGCCGATGGGGAATGTTCCTTGACAAATCGGACACTCCATGTTGACCTCAGGGCTTCCCTGAGAGAGGCCAACTGGATCCAACTCAGGCGAATGTGACTTTTGACAGCCTCGCCCCAAATTCTGCTCCTCCCCCCCATCAGCCGAGTCTGGGTTTCTTTCAACAATGTTTGCCTGCTTGTCTCCGTTTGTTAAGACTGCAACCAGTGAGATAAATACATTTTTTTCCCAGATGTGGTTATGGCTTTGTTGCACCACCCTGAGTTTTAAAAGCTTACCTTCCATCTCCTCCTTTTCAGCAGCCAGATCAGCACATATCTTGGTAATTTCACCACATTCAGGACTGTTTGGCTACAGATGGAAGGTTTATTATTTGTTATTTGACATATTGACATTTTAATTGCAAGTCACCTTAGAAAGATCTGTAAGATCTTCATCGCTCAGTTGGGTTTCTGCAGTTAAAAGAAGGAGAGTCATTAAGCATTGTGAGCAGAAACTATGTACGTCTGTAAGTGTAGTAAAATATATTTCAGTACCAGGACAAACCATGCAGTTGTCAGTACCCAGCTGATCTTCCTCTCCACAGTCAGTCTCATCATCCTCTCTCTCTTTTTCCTCAAGCTGCTTTCCCTCCTCCTCTTCAGGCTCAACTGGAACGCTGTCAACGTCCTGACTCAGCTTTTTGTCCCTCAGTCTGAGACCACGCCTACAATAAATCATAAACCACATCACTCACAGCTACGCAAAAGGTTGTGTGGAGTAAACTACTTCCTGTGATTTAGACTTTAAGTCAAAGGTACAGAAAAACTAGCAAGCAGGTTTTTACCTTCGAAGAACTTTGTGACGTTCAGATGATTCAGGTAAAGGGCATGTCTGAGAAAAAAATTGGAAGCTTTTACAGAACATTATCTCTTCAGTAAATTATTGTAAAATTGTGTTACATATTAATTAGCACCAAACGTAAGAAAAATGTATCATATCTCTAAGCCAGTTGAGACTGTCAAAATAAAAAAGGCTCCCCATACACCTTTTTGAATAAAACAAAGAGCTCTGCTAGCTATCATCCAGTCAGCTATAAACCTTTAAGCACTGTAGCTCAGATAGCTATGCAATTGTTGCTAATGTTTGCATCATCCTATCTTACTCCTTAATGTTATGTTGTTGTATGTGATATATGGCATTTATTATATCGGATGAGTGCAGTTACTGTGTAAAAAGTGGATACCATGCATAATAGCGCTTCTGGGATTGACTGGTGTGTACAAATGCAGCTTATTCACAATAAAGCTACTGAGACACAAAACAGCATGTTGCCGGTAGTGCTTACCAATAACTAACTTACTAGCGAACTCACCTCTGGCTGCGGCACGATGCCATCCCCCCACTCAGCCTTCCTCAGCAGACTCCTCTGAGCCTCCTTCAAGCTCTTCTCATACACCTCCATCTGCGCCAGAATCACCTGGTAAACCAGATAAACACATGAAATAATAAAATGTTTCAGTTTTTGCAGAACTGGATGATGATGCTTATATAACAACAACCTGTGTGTAGGCGTCTGCATCCAGACCTCGTGGACAAAAGGGAATACCCCAATAGTAGTGAACCGTTGGCTGGGCGGAGACAGACGTCTGACTGGAAATAAGACATACATCAAGGACATCAATTGCCACTATTTGAAGTGAATTAAATAATATTATAATGAGATACCAAAATTATTTAAAAAATTACAATATCATGTTTGTCGATGTCATGACAATACCTAATGTATGTGTGAGTTCACAAAAGATGACCTCTTAATGCAATGTTGTTGGCTACCCCTATTAATGCTGCACGACTATGGCCAAAATAATCACGATTGATGCCACGATTACTAATGTTAGGTAAAATATAGTGTTGCATACAGATCAGCACCTTATCTTGAACTAATCATACATTTGATTGTTTGTAGTGTGAAACATGTACAATAAATGACAAAATACAAAAATATAGAGTTATTAAGCGTAACAAATGAAAGGGGTCCATCAATGCGCAATTACAATTCTGCATTCCCTGGATCCATACGCATGCGCAGAGGCAGGGGATGCATCAATTCTAACAGACCGTATATCTTGCCAGTGTTCGCACTCAACGAAAACTGTCTCCAGACTTTACTTAGCATGATGGCTAGCTGCTAGTGGGACTCCAGGGATACAAGTAAAACAGTGTGTTGTGCAGGTGTCCACACCTGTCAATATTTAATATTAGCAGTGCGGCCTGTACCGGACGCCGAGGACTTCGCAGAAGTGAAACAAGTTTGTTAAGGAGGTCGGCGTGGTAATGGCGCTCTGTGCCGATACACAATGACCACTGGTGAGGGCAACGCCACTATTGTTTTTCTGTCTTCGCAGCTATGAAAGTGCTTCATTTGATATGCAGCGGAGCCTGCCTTTTAAATGTTAATATCGCTTACAATCACCGTCATTTTAATCGTGGCATCCTAAATCGTGATTCAAATGTTATTAATTGTGCAACCCTACAATTGTTGTTAGTTCTCGTTAAAGGTTGTGTGCTGGTTGTGCAATATGGTGAAGTGTATGAAACGTTTACCTGCAGCTTGGGGTATTTGTCTCTGGGGTGACTTCAGCTTCAGCCATGTGGTTCAGACCGGCCGCTTGGTCTCCAGGAGGAAAACGCATCTCCTCTGGAAAAACTGGACTTGGTGAGCTCACCAGCTGGACGGTAAAATAAAAACACAATCAACGTCTTATTTTATAGCGAATATATGCTGCATATATTTTCGTGAGGGAACTCTCCTGAAGGAATCAATAAAGTACTATCTATCTATATGTACCGTCTCTCTCTGTTCCTCATCTTCTTCGGACCAGCGTAGCGTCATATCACTGGTTAGCGCCGCTTCTGAGGTTCCTTTGGAAAGGTCGTTCGGCACCAGCGCAGCTCCTCGGTTTGTTGAGAGGACTTGCTCCCCATCTGTCTCCAGTAAGACACAACTTTCTGAGTATGGCCGAGAGTCTTTGGAGGAAGCAAGGTGCTTGGCGGGAGCGGGGCTCCTTGGGAATACTGGGCTTTTAGGCGGACAGGATGTGAGCCTCATAGATGGGCTCAAACTCTCTTCAGAGGAGAAGTTTACGTCTGAATTTTTTCTCTCTGGGTAGAGAACTTGTGAGTCACAAGTACCTGCCGGAGACCCGCCATGCTGAGTGTCTTTTCCAAACACCGGACTTTTTAGATAGTCGCCGCAGTGCATTTCAGTATCGTCGCCCTGATCTGACCCAGAGAAGAGGGGACTTTTGTGACACACCGAAGACAAGTTCTCAGGTACGCTCAGTTCAGCCTCGAGTTGGGAGCACAACACAAACCCGGGGGACTTGCAGGTCTCCAAAAGGTAGGGGTTTATTGGGGAGAGGGTGACCTTGGCTTTGCTCATGGGAAAGACGGGGGATTTACAGTGCTGGTAGTCGTCGATCTGCGTGGAATCACAGCTCTGATTGATCAGGGAAAGAAAACAAAAAGTGTCATATGACAAACAGCTAGATGTGTAACTACCCATAAACAAAAAAGTTGTACACACTTACTGATGCTATTCAATGAGAAGGTGTGTCTTTTTCAAAAATCTACCAAAGCAAAACCAAGTGTAACGCAAATAATAGCTAAAAATAGTAATTGAGGTAAAGTTGAACAACATCAAAGCGAACTGACGCACAAATTGATCATGTTATCAGCTGAGACACCACAGATCCCCAGATTTGTGAAAATTCAGGTCATCATTGATCAAGTATTGTAAAATAATTTTGTTGATTTATAAAACCAATAATGCTGATCAACTTCTAGGTTGTTCTAATTAAATATTGTTTTGTCCATATGAATCATTTATAGAGGTAGTAATCTCTTCCAGCAAGAAGCTGTTGTAGTCATACATTTAAATCACAACTTAAAGGGGCCCTGTTATGCAAAACCAACTTTTCTTGCTTATTGGTACTAGTTGTGTATTTGGGAACTGCCTAAGTCCTGAAAATGTGAAAGCAAACCATGGAGGTATTGTGGATCTATTAATAAAACAATCTTGCTTTACTTCATACTTCCGGGAAACCAGCCGTTTGGAATTTCCCCCATTGGTTACATTTTTGCCATTGGTGAAATCAACAGATTATCCATACATGGTAGAGATTTACCCAAACTGCTCTATTTAATACCTTATAAACGCACGCTTACCTTAGCTAAAACTGATTATTACTCCAATCTCATCCGCCTCAATAAAAACAATCCTAAATATTTGTTCAGTACAGTAGCATCACTAACCCAACAAGGGACTCCCCCCAGTAGCTCCACCTACTCGGCTGATGACTTTATGCATTTCTTTAATAAGGAAATTGAACTCATTAGAAAGATGGTATGTGGGCTTGTATTAAGCCTCAGGGAGTTGAACGCCCCTGCCTTACATAGTTCCGGGTCACCCTTGGGCAAGGTGTAGCACCCGAATGCGCCCCCCATCAGGGTTACGATACCCCCCATGAACTACACTAAAAGAGGATGCGTTACCCGGCCCGGAGGAAGCCCGGGGCCCTCCTCCGGAGCTAGGCCCGGAGGTAGGGCTCGTCAGCGAGCGCCTGGTGGCCGGGCTTGCCACGGAGCCCGGCTGGGCACAGCCCGAAGAAGCTACGTGGACACACCATCTTCTCTGCCACGTGGGCCCACCACCCGCGGTCGGAACCAGTGGGGTCGGGTGCGCTGCCAAGTGGATGGCAGAGAAAGTGGAGGCTCCAGACGGACCAATTCGGGGCAGCAGAGGCTGACTTTCGGGACGTGGAACGTCTCTACGCTGGTGGGGAAGGAGCCTGAGCTGGTGCGAGAGGTGGAGCGCTACCGGTTGGATCTGGTGGGGCTTACCTCTACGCATAGCAAGGGCTCTGAAACCACACTCTTGGACAAGGGATGGACCTTGTTCACTTCTGGAGTTGCTCAGGGTGTGAGGGCACAGGCGGGTGTGGGGATACTCACGAGTCCCCGGCTGAGTGCCTGTACGTTGGAGTTCACCCCAGTGGACAAGAGGGTCGCCTCCCTTCGCCTTAGGGTTGGAGGGGGGAAAACTCTGACTGTTGTTTGTGCATACGCACCAAACAGGAGTTCAGAGTATTCAGCCTTCTTGGATACCTTGCATGGGGTCCTGTATGGGGCGCCGGCAGGGGATTCCATAGTCTTGCTGGGGGACTTCAACGCGCACGTGGGCAATGACAGTGATACTTGGACTGGCGTGATTGGGAGGAACGGTCTCCCTGATCTGAACCTGAGTGGTGGATTGTTATTGGACTTCTGTGCTAGTCACGGACTTGCGATAACAAACACCATGTTCAAGCATAAGGATGCTCATAGGTGTACCTGGTACCAGAGCACCCTAGGCCAAAGATCAATGATCGATTTTGTAATCGTATCAGCTGATCTGAGGCCGTATGTTTTGGACACTTGGGTGAAGAGAGGGGCTGAACTGTCAACTGATCACCATCTGGTGGTGAGTTGGGTTAGATGGCGGGGGGAACCTCTGGACAGACCTGGCAAACCCAAGCGTGTAGTGCGGGTGAACTGGGAACGTTTGGAGGAGTCCTCTGTCCGGAAGGACTTCAACTCCCACCTCCGGCGGGACATCTCTGCCATCCCTGTGGAGGTTGGGGACATTGAACAGGAATGGGCAATGTTCAAAGCCTCTATTGCTAAAGCTGCAGCTGCGAGCTGTGGCCAGAAGGTCTTAGGTGCCTCAAGGGGCGGTAACCCTCGAACACCCTGGTGGACAGTGGTGGTCAGGGAAGCCGTCCGACTGAAGAAGGAGTCCTACCGGGGTATGTTATCCCAGGGGACTCCGGAGGCAGTTGCAAGGTACCGACGGGCCCGAAGGGCAGCGGCCGTGGCTGTGGACGAGGCTAAGCAGAGGGTGTGGGAGCAGTTCGGGGAATCCATGGAGAAGGACTATCGGGCGGCACCAAAGCTGTTCTGGAAGACCATACGGCACCTCAGGAGGGGGAAACAGGGAACCATCCAAGCTGTGTACGGCAAGGATGGGACTTTGCTGACTGCAAGTGAGGAAGTCGTAGGGCGTTGGAAAGAGCACTTTGAGGAACTCCTGAAACCATATACATCAGACACACCCTCCCTGATAGGAGCAGGGCCTGAGGATGATGGGGGATCGACGTCGATCTCTCGGAGTGAAGTCACTGAGGTAGTTAGACAACTCCACAGTGGCAAAGCTCCGGGGGTTGACGAGATCCGTCCAGAAATGCTGAAGGCTCTGGGTGTTGATGGGCTGTCTTGGTTGATACGCCTTTTCAACATTGCGTGTAAGTCTGGGACAGTGCCGAGGGAGTGGCAGACTGGGGTCGTGGTTCCCCTTTTCAAAAAGGGGGACCAGAGGGTGTGTGCTAATTACAGGGGTATCACACTACTCAGCCTCCCTGGGAAAGTTTACGCCAAGGTACTGGAAAGAAGGGTCCGGCCGATAGTCGAACCTCAGATTCAAGAGGAGCAATGTGGATTCCGTCCTGGTCGTGGAACAACTGACCAACTCTTTACGCTTGCGGGAATCCTGGAGAGGGCCTGGGAGTATGCCTATCCAGTCTACATGTGTTTTGTGGATTTGGAGAAGGCGTATGACCGCGTCCCTCGGGAGATCTTGTGGGAGGTGCTGAGGGAGTACGGAGTGAGGGGAACCCTGCTGAGGGCCATCCAATCTCTGTACAACCAAAGCGAGAGTTGTGTCCGGGTGCTTGGATGTAAGTCGGATCCGTTTCCAGTGGGGGTTGGTCTCCGCCAGGGCTGCGCTCTGTCACCTATCCTGTTTGTGATTTTCATGGACAGGATTTCTAGGCGGAGTCGTGGCCATGGCGGAGAGGGTATACGTCTCGGGGGGCTAAAGGTTGCGTCACTGCTGTTTGCAGATGATGTGGTCCTGATGGCACCTTCGGTTCGTGACCTTCAGCTCTCACTGGATCGGTTCGCAGCCGAGTGTTCAGCGGCTGGAATGAGGATCAGCATCTCCAAATCTGAGGCCGTGGTTCTCAGCAGGAAACCGATGGTTTGTACAGTCCGGGTAGAGGACAGGACTCTGTCCCAGGTGGAGGAGTTTAAGTATCTCGGGGTCTTGTTCACGAGTGAGGGAAAGATGGAGAAGGAAATCAGCCGGAGAATCGGAGCAGCTGGGGCAGTATTGCAGTCTCTCTGCCGCACTGTTGTGACGAAACGGGAGCTGAGCCAGAAGGCAAAGCTCTCGGTCTACAGAGCTATCTACATTCCTACTCTCACCTATGGTCATGAAGTGTGGGTAATGACCGAAAGAATAAGATCGCGGATACAAGCGGCCGAAATGAGTTTCCTCAGAAGGGTGGCTGGCATCTCCCTTAGAGATAGGGTGAGAAGTGCAGTCACCCGAGAGAGACTCGGAGTAGAGCCGCTGCTCCTTCGCTTGGAAAGGAGCCAGCTTAGGTGGTTCGGGCATCTCGTGCGGATGCCTCACGAGCGTCTCCCTAGGGAGGTCCTCGTTGCACGTCCCACTGGGAGGAGGCCACGCGGCAGGCCAAGGACCAGATGGGGGGATTACATCTCCTCTCTGGCCTGGGAACGCTTCGGGATTCCCCAGGAGGAAGTCGCAAATGTTGCTCTGGAGAGGGAAGTCTGGGGGTCTTTGCTGGAGCTGCTGTCCCCGCGACCCGATTCCGGATAAGCGGTTGAAGATGGATGGATGGAACTCATTAGAAAGGAGATTAAAGATAATGCGTCCCAGCTCCAACTGGGTTCTATTAACACAGATTCAAATGTATGTACGACTGATATTGTCCTCCAAAATAATCTCTCTCTTTTTGAAGAAATAACATTAGAGGAACTCCTGCAACTTGTAAACATGTTTACTTGACCCACTTCCTGGGAAACTTACCAAGGAGCTGTTTGTAATATTAGGACCATCAGTGCTAAATATGATTAACTTACCACTTTTCTCTGGCACTGTTCCCCTAGCATTCAAAAAAGTGGTTATTCATCCTCTGCTCATAAAACCTAACCTCGATCCTGACCTCATGGTAAACTACCGGCCGGTGTCCCACCTTCCCTTTATCTACAGAATTCTCAAAAAAATTGTTGCACAGCAGCTAAATGAACACTTAGCGTCTAACAATCTCTGTGAACCCTTTCAGACTGATTTCAGGACAAATCACTCTTTGGAGACAGCCCTCGCAAAAATTACTAATGACCTATTGCCAACTATGGATGCTGACAGGCCCGGCCCTAACCAATCTGGCGCCCTAGGCAAGATTTTAGGTGGCGCCCCCCCACATCGGCAGTGAAGTGTATATACTCACAAGAAACCGAATAGCTTTGTCTTTGACCTTTTTTTTTACTTAAAGAAAGCAAATTAACAATCAGAATAGTTAACAAGATAAAAAAAATGTGAATAAATAAATGAATACAAAAAATAAAAAATGAATATCTAACAATTTATTGTCATCATTACAGTGAAATGCTGAATAGCAGAATGCAAAGTAACAGTATAATATATTATATGAGAATGTTATGTTATGATTATCTTTAACCGAATCACAGCAGTGCTCAAATTAAAAAACAGCATTCCCTCTCATGTGATATTGCTTAATTAACATTAATGATGTGCACTTTAACAACTAGGCTTACAACTATACCTTATGTATAAAGGGGTGGAAAAGTGACTATTACCTGCAGGGCAAACATTAGCTAACCAGAAGGCAAAAACAATGTAAACAAAAAACACCTGCTTAAAAGATCTAATACAAATGTCTCTGAGGAATGTAAGGTGGGACCGTGGGAGTATTGTAATTACCTAACGTTACATTATTATTTTCCATAACAATTTAGCCCCCTCCACAATATTAACCCGACGTTAAAACAGAACTAGCTATTTATTCCTGTTGGCCCCGCTGTGGACTGGACTCCCGCTGATGTGTTGGATCCACTGTGGACTGGACTTTCACAATGTTATGTCAGACCCACTCGACATCCATTGCTTTCGGTCTCCCCTAGAGGGGGGGGGGGGTTACCCACATATGCGGTCCTCTCCAAGGTTTCTCATAGTCATTCACCGACGTCCCACTGGGGTGAGTTTTTCCTTGCCCGTATGTGGGCTCTGTACCGAGGATGTCGTTGTGGCTTGTACAGCCCTTTGAGACACTTGTGATTTAGGGCTATATAAATAAACATTGATTGATTGATTGATGATTGATTGATTAGCAATTGCCGAATCATGTAACATTAGCTTAATGCTAAAAAGACAGGTTACTATCACCAGTGTTGGGTTAGTTACTGAAAACCAGTAACTAGTTACAGTTACTAGTTACTTCATTTTAAAAGTAACTCAGTTACTTACACCAAAAAGTAATGCGTTACTGTGAAAAGTAACTATTTAGTTACTTCTTCTTTTTTTTTTAAAGCTCCCTTTAATGCCCTTTTAGCCTTCATTTCAGTACTGTTATTGCACTGGAGAATAATACAATGTGTTGATCAACTTGACATGCATTTGCATCACTGAACTCTGCTAAGCAATGTGGTCTACATACAACACACAAAGACAAAGATATGTTTCAAAAGGCCAATTTGTTTCAGGCCAGAACAAATTGACAAAACTATTTTAAATAGCTGCAACATAACATACATAAGTAACAAACAGCATAATAACAACATAGCTGAAAAGCAAGAAAGGCACACACTACATACACAAAGCCTAACCATGCATTTTTTCCTCAAGGAATTCTGACACAAAATCATGTCTGAAGCCCAGAACACTCTACACGTTTCCCCAGTTTTAGTTTAGAGATAAGGAAAGATTGGCCTGGCCCTCTAGCATCCCTCTTTATGTTTGTGAACTTTATAGTCTATACATTTAGAGTGATGTGATAATCAAACACTCTAGAAGTCTAGAATGAAAGAGTATATAAGAGAATTGACAGCAACGTTCCCTCTAAGGTGCGTGCCTGTGCAATTGCGCACTGCTCAAGCGTCCTCTGCGCACGGCAAATCTATGCCACGCACAAAATCAAATAAAAAATAAGCGCATAACAATTTTCGACACACGGACACGACAGAGAAAACAGTTTTCGTCATCATTGTTCAAATATTGTAACATCTGTCGAGACGCTTTGAGGACATGAATTCCATCCATCACTTTACTGAGCAAAACTCTTTATTGTCGGCCATAAACACATCACCAAAACATTAGTAAAAAAATGATATCTAGCAAAACTGGTCATTTTCTGCAGTACAAACCAGACCAAAAGCAACTTTGTTATATCAACAGCAGCCGCTCTTTCTTTCTCACTTGCGCCAACACATGCACATATGGCACTTAGCCAGTGATGCGTTTACAGCCACACAAAAAGTGGGACAATTCCAACACCACAGATAAAGTGTCATTCCAGGTCGTTACACTATGATTTACCAATCAAATGTGTGCTTATTCTAGTGTCATTTATCAGGAATCTTAATTTATAAATATTAATCATTAAATGCTGTTAGTATATTAAATAAATACTAATAAAAATATATTAAGTTGCAGGAATGTACACATGATCCCCTGCTTACATCTCATTGTGCAACATGCGAATGTTTTAATGGGAACTAAATGCAATGTCTGAAAGGGGTACAAATTATTTCCAAAGCAGGACCTCCACCCAGACAAACAATACAAGTACACAGTTCATGAAAAACAATATTTGTTGTTATTGTCATTGTAAGTGGGCCTAAACACTTGTATTAGAAATGGAAATGACTGCTGTAATTTGATTATAATAATAAGAGAATGTTGTCTGTCTATCTGTGTTGGCCCTGCGATGGGTGGGGACTTGTCCAGGATGTACCCCGCCTTCCGCCTGAATGCAGCTGAGATAGGCTCCAGCGACCCCGAAAGGGACAAGCAGTAAAAAATGGATGGATGGATGGAGATTAAAGTTTTTATTTAGTCAGGTTTGGGACAGGTGTGCTGCTGGTGTAGCCACAGTGTGCACGTCTGATGTTGCTCACATGGGCTCCATTGAATGCTCAGGGAGTTTTTGCGTTTGCTCACACATGAACACTTACAGGGAACATTGATTGACAGAGTGTGTACCTTCAGTGCTGAATGATGAGCAGAGGCAGAGTTAATCCTTAAGTGGTGATGGTGGAGGGAAAGTGGCATCGGAGTCTCTGTCTCTCTTTACTAGCTTCATCGAAGCATGTTGCTTATGTAGCTTGTTTCAGCACATTTGAATTGCTGTTTTGGGCAGTAGATGGGATCTTTGATCCAAAGCACAATTTACATTTAACTAAAATGTTATTTTCTTTGTGCTCGACAAAAGAAAAGTAGTGAAAATATCTCCATGTAACAAACTCGACTGCAGCTCCGCCATGATCAGACACGCCCCCCTCCCCCCTCTCTCTCTTCCCTCCCCACACTCACACTCTCTCACACACACACACAAAGAGCGCACGTCTCTCTGGGTGGGGGGGCTTAATGTTGTAACAAATAATATTTCTATTAAATAGGCTTTACTTTGCATTTTAATTAATGTGGGATAATTTTTTGTATTTAAAAATAATAGTACCAACCTTTTTTTTTTTTCTCCAACATTTGTGGCACTGGCGTGGCGCCCCCTGATGGACGGCGCCCTTAGCATTTGCCTATACGGCCTATGGCACGGGCCGGCCCTGGATGCTGATACGTCATCCGTGTTGCTGCTACTTGATCTTAGCGCTGCTTTCGAAAACGTTGATCATAATATTCAATTAGAACGTACCAAAACACGTATTGGTATGTCAGACTTAGCCTTTTCTTGGTTTAACTCCTATCTTACTGACCGGATGCTGTGCGTCTCCAATAACAATGTGACTTCGGAGTATGTTAAGGCAACGTGCAGAGTTCCACAAGATTTGGTTCTTTTCCCTGCACTCTTCAGCATCTACATGCTGCCGCTAGGTGACATCATACGCAAATACGGTGTTAGTTTTCACTGTTATGCTGATGACACCCAAATCTACATGCCCCTAAAGCTGACCAACACGGCAGATTGTAGTCAACTAGAGGCGTGTCTAAATTAAATTAAATAATGGATGTCCAGCACTTTTTTGCATCTTAACGCTAAGAAAACGGAAATGCTGATTATCGGTCCTGCTAGACACCGACACCTATTTAATAATACCACCTTAACATTTGACAAGAAAACAATTACACAAAGCGACTTGGTACAGAAACTCGGTATTTTCTTCGACCTAACTCTCTCATTTAAGTCACACATAAAGAGTTAAGTTAAGTTAACTTAACTTACTAAAACAGCCTTCTTTCATCTTCGTAATATCGCTAAAATGTGTCCCATTTTGTCCACCACCGACGCTGTAATCATTATTCATGCGTTCATTACCTTTCATCTTTGATTACTGTAACATAATATTTTCATGTCTTCCTATGTCTAGCATTAAAAGATTACAGTTGGTACAAAATGCGGCTGCTGGACTTTTGACAAGAACAAGAAAGTTTGATCATATTACGCCTATCCTGGCTCACCTGCACTGGCTTCCTGTGCACTTAAGATGCGACTGTAAGGTTTTACTACATACGTATAAAATACTAAACGGTGTAGTTCCATCCTATCTTGCTAAATGTACAATATGTTTACAAGAAATCTGCGTTTAAAGAACTCCGGCATATTAATGATACCCAGAGCCTAAAAAAGTCTGCGATCCTTAGAGCATTTTCTATTCGGGCTCCAGTACTCTGGAATGCCCTACCGGTAACAGTTAGAGATTCTACCTCAGTAGAAGCATTTAAGTCCCATCTTAAAACTCATTTGTATACTCAAGCCTTTATATATACCCCTTTTTAGAGCCGTTGATCTGCTGTCTCCCTTTGCTGCTCTGCCCCCCTCTACTGCGTGGAGAGGTTATCAGGTGACCACGGATCAGCCTCCACAGATGAGGCGCTAGTTGTTCAAAGTCGGGACCCAGGATGGACCACTCCTCTTTGCATCAGTTGGTGACGTGGCCGCTCAGCTGACTTGTCTCCATTCAAGATGATCCCCAGCTGGCCCCACTATGGACTAGACTCCAACATTATTAACTGTATCCACACAGCATCCATTGCACCGGTCACGCACGGGGGGATTCCCACATCACGTCCCTTCCAGGGATTCTTGGTGTTCCCATTGGGTTGAGATTTTTCTTGCCCTGATGTGGGATCTGAGACGAGGATGTTGTTGTGGCTTGTGATTAAGGGCTATACAAGTAAACATTTTAAATGTTTGATTGATTGAGTTAAAATAAATGTATATCCACACAGCATCCATTGCACCGGTCACCCACGGGGGGATTCCCACATCACGTCCCTTCCAGGGATTCTTGGTGTTCCCATTGGGTTGAGATTTTTCTTGCCCTGATGTGGGATCTGAGACGAGGATGTTGTTGTGGCTTGTGATTAAGGGCTATACAAGTAAACATTTTAAATGTTTAAATTTGATTGAGTTAAAATAAATGTATAATGAGAAAGTGCCTTCAAACTGGTATGCAACATGGTGCCCTGTAGTCACATGAGTGACTTCTGACCAATCAATGAGGAGATTGCTTGAAACCATGTTGTCTATACTGCTCTATATACGACTCTGCATACTCCAACCCTCCCTCTCTCCAGAGGGATAAGAGATAGAAAATGGATGGATGATTGTGCTATGGCGCCATCTTTTGGACGCGTTTGCTCACTGCAGGTGTTGCAGGTTGAAAATGTATTTCCTGTTTTAATGCCTTGAACCGAAAGTAAAACTGTCCATAGCGTTTCTTCCCGAAAGGATTCTTCATTTATCACTCAAAGCAATATTTATAAGTTACACAATTTAACTAAAACAATTCGTACTTACTAAATTGTCCCATGTGTAATGTCTGTAGGAGTGTTTTCATGCATATTTGTACGCACTATCGTAATGTAATGAAGCTAACGTCGTTAGCATTAGCCAATCCGCTAACATGTCTACGAGTGTCTGTTATTATTATTAACTTACAATGGCATTCTTTTTGTATTGTTTCAGTTTCACACATTCCTCAGTAAATTCACCAAAACGTCACGGTGGAGTTTTTGAGTCTGTTTAGTTGATTGAAGAGCTAGCTTCTGAAGGTAGTGGGTCCATGACGATGACTTCTGTTGCGTTTGATCAGCCATTTTACTGCTGTGTTACAGACACCGTTTGGAAACAACTGAGATATGTAAATAAACATTTTCAAACTATTTATGTGTAAATAACTCATTTCACACCGTATTTACCTGCGGCTTATAGCCCGGTGTGGCTAATATATAAAAAAATATTTCCTCCATTAAATTTAGTGGGTGTAGCTTATAACCCGGTGCGCTCTATAGTCTGTAGAATATGGTAAACATTACCTGAGGTGAGTCCAAAAGTCCAGGCAATGACTCCGAGCTGCTGGGTGATGCCCCAGAGCAGATTTGGTGAGTTTGCATCAACTCTGGCGGAGGGTTTTCTCCCCTTTTCTTCTTTTTATTGTCGTGACTTTGTCCTTTTCCTTTGATTTCTACAATTACAACACCAATACATACGGTACATAGGTCAGGAGGTTTAGCTGAACTGAGTGGCCTTATTCCTTGCACAGAAGCAAGCAAATGCACATACAAACCAAAGTAGAGGTCTTCTCCTTGACCCACCTTGGCTCAGGTTGGCACCCGAGGTGCAGAAATCTCCTGACGCTGTCACGTTGATGTTGGACTCTGCTGGAGAGCGCCACGTCAGCGAGGAGTCTTCTTCCATCAGCATGCTCTGACTCTGGGAAAACATCTACGACAGTAAATAAACAACTATCTGCAGTTTTAAAAAACCTATTGATGTATTAAATGTGTACTAGAAAATGGATGGATGGATATACTCACACTTTCTTTGATAGCGTTCATCATGGCTTCTTCTTCCTGCTGCACTCTGCGAGCGCTGACGTTGGCTTCTTGAGCGCTTAGACGCAAAGCCAAGGCCATCATCTCTTCCTCTGTCATCTCTGAGCACAAAAAGTCAATCATAGGCCATTTTTTGTTTTCTTTTTTTAGAAAGAATATTTACTGTCAAACCATCATTTTTTTAATCATATTGATCATAGAGTTGCTGTGGATTAATTTCCAATAACAATATGAATCGTGTTTCATTTTACCTAAGCAAAAAGTCTAAAAGAAGAGTACTCGCGCAACATCTTTAACATGATGTTCAAAATAAACATTTGTCCACTCGGGGTGCAATGATTATTCGATATGGTCGACAAAAAAATGTGTCGTCGACAATTAAATTTGTCGACAATAACAATGAAAAATTTCCGGGCGTGAGTGGGTTTGTGACGCCACATGCAAAAACATCGCCAGTTAAAACATGTTAAGTGTGAGACAATTTCCTCCTATTCTTGTTAAAGACATGAATACATTGCTTATTTTGCACAGCGGACCGTGTTTTTTCTGGCAGTGCATCTGTGATACACGAGCATTTAAAGCGGAGGCATGATGTCGGACATCTCAAGAGAGGATGCGGTCTCAACTCAGTAAAAGTGTTAGCTTGTATCTTACTCGCTAGCTAACAAATGTAAGTGAGACGTGTGTGAAAAATAACTTCAACTATCATTTTAGCCAACGCCAGCCATCTAAAATTTGTCTACATCACTTCAAGTACTTTTTAAAGCAGCGTAAATTTGCAGTGCAATATAAAAAGGCAGAATCCCAAACACTAACGCACACACACCACACACAAACAGCCTTTAGGCACCAATGCGATTGTATCATAAGATTAAACATACAAACTATTAGATTGCTAAAACGTTAAGAATTAATCAATGACACAATTCTATACATTGAGTCTATTAGAGTTCTAAACCTGCCAGGAGTTAATCAATAGTCAAAATACCAGTGTGCAGCTTTTAAAACACCATCCATCCATCATCCACCCATCTTCTCCTGCTTATCCGAGTTCGGGTCGCGGGGGCAACAGCCTAAGCAGAGGAGCCAAGATTTCCCTCTCCCCAGCTACTTCCTCCAGCTCCTCCAGAGGGATCCTGAGGCGTTCCCAGGCCAGCCGCGATACATAGTTCACCTATCGTATCCTGTGTCTTCCCCGTGGCCTCCTAATGGTCAGACATGCCCTAAACACCACTTCAGGGAGGCATTCGGGGCCGGACCACCTCAGCTTGCTCCTCTCGATGTGGAGGAGCAGCGGCTTTACTCTGAGCTCCTCCTGAATGACAGAGCTTCTCACCAGATCTGTAATAAAGTGTCCCATCACCCGACGGAGGAAACCCATCTCGACCGCTTACACCCGTGATATTGTCCTTTCGGTCATAACCCAAAGCTCATGACCATAGGTGAGGGTAGGAACGTAGATTGATCTGTAAATTGATAGCTTTGCCTTCTGGCTCAGCTCCTTCATCACCACGACGGATTGATAAAGTGTTCGCATCACTGCAGATGCCGCACCGGACACTGCTTGGCTTGATGGTACCTGTCCGCTGCTTACGGAGTCCCACAAGCCAAAAGGACCCGATAGGATTACTTCATCAGCTTGACAGGACCCTCAGCACTACCAGCGGGGTCTGGGATTACTGCCACGACAGGCTCCAACCACCTTGCAGCCAAATCTCGGATCGGCCGCCTCGACAATAGAGACACGCAACATGGTCCACTCGGACTCAATGTCCAACGTCTCCCTCGTGACATGTTCAACGTTCTTCCGGAGGTAGAAATTGAAACTCTCTCTGACAGGAGACTCTGCTAGACGTTCCCAGCCGACCCTCAAAAAGCGTTTGGGCCTGCCAGGTCTGACCGGCATCCTCCCCCACCAAGAGGTGGTGATCAGTACAAAAATCTGCCCCTCTCTTCACCCGAGTGGCCAAAACATGGGACTGCAAATCTGATGACAACCACAAAGTTGATTATTGAATTGCGGCCTAGGGTGTTCTGGTGCCAAGTGCACATATGGATACCCTAATGTTTGAACATAGTGTTCGTTATGGATAATCTGTGACCAGCACAAAAGTCTAATAACAAAACACCACTGCGGTTTAGACCTGGGTTGCCATTTCTCCCAATCACGCCTCTCAAGGTTTCACTGTTGTTGCCAATGTGAGCGTTGAAGTCCCCTAGCAGAATAAGGGAATTACCTGGGGGAGCACTCTCCAGTACTCCCTCTAGTGCAGACCTGGGCATTCTGCGGCCCGCGGGCCGCATCCGGCCCTTTGTGCGTCCCTGTCCGGCCCGCGTGAGGCCAATTATAAATTACAAAATAAATTTTAAAAAGTATCTATGTCGAGTGTGCAATACAACGGTGCTGCTTTTGTTTTGAAAATCGTTATTTGTATTACTTCCGTGTGGACGTATGCGTGTGCGTGATTGTGAGTGAATGTGAACAGCTGCAATCATTAATTACAAAATAAAGTTGAAAAAACATCTATGTCGTGCGCGCAATACAACTGTGCTGCTTTTATTTTGAAAATTATTATTTATGGGCGTGTGTCAGTGTGTAACCTGCGAGTGAAGGTGCACATGCAGCGACAAGTGATGCACGGTTTACACCCGAGACGCTAAAAAGAGAAAAGTTGATGAAGAATGGCGTGTTTCCAACAAGACATGGACTGCCATGCAACGTTCCCTCTAAGGTGCGTGCCTGCGCAATTGCGCACTGCTCAAGCGTCTGCTGCGCG
Source organism: Entelurus aequoreus (assembly GCF_033978785.1). Classification (NCBI taxonomy): domain Eukaryota; kingdom Metazoa; phylum Chordata; class Actinopteri; order Syngnathiformes; family Syngnathidae; genus Entelurus; species Entelurus aequoreus. The sequence goes on along the minus strand of NC_084735.1, from coordinate 71,885,094 downwards.
CAGCAAATATATGCCGCGCACCAAATCAAATCCCATCTGAATTCTAAACAAAATAAACATATTTATTCTATGTAATTTTGCAATGCAACTTTGAGTGACAGTGACAACAAGCGGCCCTAACGGTGTTCGTCAACACCGTTCAATTATTGTAACGTCTATCGAGATGCTTCGAGGCCAGGAATTATATCGATCATTTTATTGAGCAAAACTGTTTATATTCGGCCATAACCACACCAAAAACATAAGTAAAACACTTCTATCTCGAAAAACTAGTCATTTTCTGCCGTACAAACCAGGCCAAAACCAACTTGTCATCTGTCACCAACACGCATAGCACTAAACCACTGGTGCGTTTATGGCCACACAAAAAGTCGGACAACTCAAACATCACACAAAGTTACACTATGACTCCTCAGTCATACGTGTGCTTATTTTACTGTCATTTATTATTAATGTTAATTTATTTATATTAGTCATGGAATGCTGTTACATACACTATGTTGAAGTATTACTATTATTATTAATTATTATTATTATTTATCTTACGGTATATATCAAAAATAATATTGAGCAAAATTTAATTGAAATATTGTCGATGTGGCCCTCCAGCAGTGCTCGGGTTGCTCATGCGGCCCCCGGTAAAAATTAATTGCCCACCCCTGCTCTAGTGAATACAAAAAAGGCGGGTACTCTGAACCGCTGTTTGGGGCGTAAGCACAAACAACAGTCAGAGCCCGTGCCCCCACCATGAGGTGCAGGGAAGCTACCCTCGCGTCTAGTGGGTAAAACTCCAACATACAGGCTCTGAGCCGCGGGGTAGAAAGTATTGCCAACCCTCCCCGTCGCCTCTCACTGCTTGTAAGGCTAGAGTGGAAGAGAGTCCAGCCCCACTCAAAAGACCTTGTTCCGGAGGCCTTGCTGTGCATAAAAATGAGTCTGAGTAGATCCAGCCGGAACTCCTTTTCTTCGCGCACCAGCTAAGGCTCCTTTCTCATCAGCAACATGACGCTCCACGTCCCAAGAGCGGCAAATGCTTGATTGATAAGGTTGATGCATTATTCTATATCGAATAAAAGCAGGCATAGTGTCTGTGTCAGTGAGTCTACCTTTAGGTTTGGCTTTGTTTTTCCTTTCTCTTCGCCGTTTGTCTCTGGCGGAAAACGAAGGCAGAAGCGAAGTTGAGTTTCCATCCTGCAGCAACAAACAAACACAGCCATAACTAACAACCCATTTTATTAGTGCAACAATTTAGACTGGCTTACCTTTTCCTCTCCATTATCAAAGGCTTCATCTTCCTGTGTGTCTTCATTCAACAACTGGCTTTCAGGGTCAATGCACCTGCTTGTGTTAGTTTGTTTCCTCTGAGGCATATTGCTCGGTTAAACTGTTACTTTGCAAAAAACAAACACAGATAAACAGAAACTTGACAACACTTCTCAACTAAAAAAATATTGCAGCATTTAGGTGTCACTGTCATTCCTGACTAACAAGTGAATAATAGGGATGTACCGGTATTGAAAATACTGCGGCATCACAATCATCAAAATAATTCCGTAATGTTTGACGGTATAAAATGAAAACTTCGTCCGCATAGTTTTTTTCTGGCACTTTTGAAATGGCCGGTCTGAAAAGTAAACTACATCTCCCAACATTCCCTGCATAGCGCAAGCGTGCGAGGTCTGTTTGGGAATTCGGAAAGGATTTTTTTGCCTGACATTTACTGAAATTTTTAACACAGTCCATCCATAATTTCTTGAGTTATGTTGCCAACAGACAGACAAAGCGTGGTGAAAATACAACCTCTTTGGTCTGCGTACTGCACACCTCCGTCTAGAGCGTTTCCAAGACAACACACAAGCAAGTAAAAAGTTGTGATGTTTTGACCCACATTTTTATTTCCATTAACATTGAACCAACCCATGGTTTAAATAGACTTGTTATCCATGTTTAAAGTAGGAAATGCGCTGGACAGAAAAAAATAATAAAGAAGTTTGGTGAAACTACACTGCAGGGAAGTGGGAACACAAGTAATATGAGAAACTACTTGATAAACCATCACCCGGAAAATATATTTGATTCCAGCGAGGCCAAGCATTAATTTATGAGGTATTTATATTATTAACTATTAAATTGTCAGGTAACTTTTCTGAGAAACAGCATTTTTCAAAGTGATATAAAATTATGTTCTCACCGATGTTGTCCACCACTACGATGAGATCATTATTCATGAGTTTGTTATGTCTCGTCTCGATTAATTTAACATATTATTTTCGGGTCTCTCTATGTCTAGTGCTAGACTTTTTTTTTTTTTATACAAGAACAAGAACGTTTGATCATAGTACGCCCATACTGGCTCAACTGCACTGGCCTACTGTGTACTTAAGATGTAACTTTAAGGTTTTACTACTTACGTATAAAATACTAAACGGTCTAGCTCCATCCTATCTTGCTGATTGTATTGTACCATATGTCCCGGCCAGAAATCTGCGTTCTAAGAACTCTGGCTTATTCCCAGTGATTCCCAGGGCCCAAAAAAAAGTATGCGGGCTATAGAGCGTTTTCTATTTGGGCTCCAGTATGATGTGGGATCTGAGCCGAGGATGTTGTTGTGGCTTGTGCAGCCCTTTGAAATGCTTGTGATCAAGGGCTGTATAAATAAACTTTGATTGATTGCTTTGAGAGATACATATACATATATATATATATATATATATATATATATATATATATATATATATATATATATATATATATATATATATATATATATATATATATATATATATATATATATATATATTATATATATATATATATATATATATATATATATATATATATATATATATATATATATATATATATATACTACCGTTCAAAAGTTTGGGGTCACGTTGAAATGTCCTTATTTTTGAAGGAAAAGCACTGTACTTTTCAATGAAGATAACTTTAAACTAGTCTTAACTTTAAAGAAATACACTCTATACATTGCTAATGTGGTAAATGACTATTCTAGCTGCAAATGTCTGGTTTTTGGTGCAATATCTACATAGGTGTATAGAGGCCCATTTCCAGCAACTATCACTCCAGTGTTCTAATGGTACAATGTGTTTGCTCATTGGCTCAGAAGGCTAATTGATGATTAGAAAACCCTTGTGCAATCATGTTCACACATCTGAAAACAGTTTAGCTTGTTACAGAAGCTACAAAACTGACCTTCCTTTGAGCAGATTGAGTTTCTGGAGCATCACATTCGTGGGGTCAATTAAACGCTCAAAATGGCCAGAAAAAGAGAACTTTCATCTGAAACTTGACAGTCTATTCTTGTTCTTAGAAATGAAGGCTATTCCACAAAATTGTTTGGGTGACCCCAAACTTTTGAACGGTAGTGTTTATATATATATATATATATATATATATATATATATATATATATATATATATATATATATATATATATACAAACATAAACATATATATACATAAACGTATACACACACATATATACACATATATTTACATATATACACATATATTTACATATATATATATATATATATATATATATATATATATATATATATATATATATATATATATATATATATATATATATATATATATATATATATATATATATATATATATATATATGTGTGTGTATTGTTGTAGTAGTAAATGTGATTAGAATATCTGAGAATTATGTTTAGTGTTCAATTTAGGGCTGCAACAACAAATCGATTAAATCGATTATAAAAATAGTTGGCGATTAATTTAGTCATCGATTTGTTGGATCTATGCTATGCGCATGCGCAGAGGCAATTTTTTATATTATTTATAAACTGCAACATGTACAAACAGCTGAGAAACAATAATCAAAATAAGTATGGTGCCAGTATGCTGGTTTTTTTCTATAAAATACTGGAAAAGATATAAGTTTAGTTTGTCTCTTTTATCCGATTATTAATCGAAGTAATAATCGGCAGATTAATCGATTATCAAATTAGTCGTTAGTTGCAGCCCTAGTTCAATTACACTAAAACGTGTGTTCATTCTAAAACCTTTCTGCCACTTCATTTTACAAACTATGGCATTTTAAGTCTGTATTTGAGGGGGGTTGACATAGACAACAATAATATCGTACCGTGGCCATATTGTACCATGAGCTTTTGTTACAATAACATCTCTAGAAAGAACTGGTCATTGTGTCCATAACCAACCGATCTGAAAATAAAAAATATCAGCACCAAATATAAAAAAAAAAAACATTTAGTCGTCAGTATAAATTGACTGTGAACCGAGTTAGGAGGTGACTAAAAAGAAACGACAGTAATGTATGTTAAGTAGCACACACACGCTGTGACAGAACATGAGAACAACATACTTGAAGGACGTCAACAGTACGACGACAACTATTTGGGAACGTAAATCCTTACCAACTGTTGACAAGCGGCACCATACAGCCCGATGGCCATTTAGTACAAGGCTTTTGTACTAGTATAGTAGTATATAGCTCCACTGGGTTAACGCGCATATCAAAAACAAGGACATATTTAACATGGGAGAGCTACTAAAAGCATGCTATAGTAGCAGTATCACGAGTAAGGCTGGGCGCATAACAAGACAGCAGCAGCGGCTACCTGCACATGAAGTTGACCAAGCTACAAACAACAAGCAACAAACTTACATCAAAATGGAGTTTACCTTGATGTCCTGCTATTCTTGCCATCAAAGTGCAACACACAAAGGGACTTGCGCACCTTTAGTAACAAGGCTAATTGGCGGTACACACTCGGCAAGTACTAGACACGGGAATTGTGCCCTACCTAAATCCACACCATTACACCAGGAAGGAACAAGCGCTGTTAACTGAAGTTAATTGAGCCGAAAATCACTCACGGCGGAGTTTTTGCCTCACTTTCGCGGCGCCATGTTTGTTTCGCTCTGCGTGGTCACGTGACGACAACGTCAGCGCGCCTATGTGACGACGCCTTCAAAGACAGTCGGAGAAAACAACTCTCCGTCTGGGAATCGAAGTCCCATGTCCAAAGTGGGAACATTAGAGAGTGGGGTAGGTTGTAGCACGGCTTGGTTGTCACGCTCATTAATGTTTTGCCACTTGAAGGCACCGTCTTTCAAACTGAAGTAAGGAAATACAGTTATCCCCAACGTTCCCTCAAAGGCAGTGGTCCCCAAACTACGGGCCGGATCCGTCCCCCAGCATCCAAAATCCGGCCTACGGGAAGTCCCAAGTTAAAAAAAAAAGGGTTTTAATTTAATTTAATTTTATTTTATTTTTTTTAATATTTTATCTTTCCTTTCTAATCCATTTTATACCGCTTGTCACTCTCGGTGTCTCCTAGCATAGGCAAATCATATTGTCTAAAAATTAATTTTCCCATCGATAACGTGACAATGTTAAATGTTGATGAACATCAATGTTAATTGATGTTAAATGACAAAACGGATTAACTCGCTGGAATATAAAGTCAATGTATATACTGTATGTATATATATATATATATATATATATATATATATATATATATATATATATATATATATATATATATATATATATATATATATATATATATATATATATATATATATGTGTGTGTATATATATATATATATATATATATATATATATATATATATATATATATATATATATATATATATATATATATATATATATATATATATATGTGTGTGTGTGTGTGTATATATATGTATAATAGGGCTGCAACTAACGATTAATTTGATAATCGATTAATCTGTCGATTATTACTTCGAATAATCGATTAATAATCGGATAAAAGAGACAAACTACATTGCTATCCTTTCCAGTATTTTATTGGGGAAAAAAACCAGCATACTGGCACCATACTTATTTTGATTATTGTTTCTCAGCTGTTTGTACATGTTGCAGTTTATAAATAAAGGTTTATATATATATATATAAAAAAAAAAAATACATTTAACAATAAAAAATTAAAAATAAATTAATAGATAAATAAATTGCCTCTGCGCATCCAACGAATCGATTACTAAATTAATCACCAACTATTTTTATAATCGATTTTAATCGATTTAATCGATTAGTTGTTGCAGCACTAATATATATATACAGCCCGGCCCCCGGCAAATTTTTTTTAACCCAATGCGGCCCCCGAGTCAAAAAGTTTGGGGACCCCCGCTCAAAGGCAGTCCTTCTCAAGTAGAGGGGCGGACCCAGGCGGGCGATGCGATGCCGGTAGGGGACGGGGGAGGGAAATAACACATGACAATTCCATCCAGCCATCCATTTTCTACCGCATTCTGTATTATTATGCAATGCAACCGTGAATGACAGCCAGGTAACAACAAGCGGCCACAACAGATAAGTTGTGTGAAGTGAAATTAATTGATATACTTTTCTCGAGAGCAGGGGCCGGTAACATTTTTGGCTGAGAGAGCCATGAAAGCCAAATATTTTTTTAAATGTATTTCCGTGAGAGCCATATAATGTTGTTTTTTTAAACACTGAATACAACTAAATGCGTACATTTTTAAGTAAGACCACACATTTTGAGTATAATAAGTTTCTTATTCTTTTTAATAACATTGTATTCTAAAGATAACCAATAATAAAATAAAATCCTTCTTACCATTATAGCGACTTCTTGAAGGTAGAAAATGGATGGATGGATTAAAATGCATGAGAATGTTTTATATTTTGAACGTTATTTTTAACACTGTGATTACCAGCTGAATTCTTCATTACTTATTGTGTTAAGCAATGTCAGCTAAGATTTATCTGAGAGCCAGATGCAGTCATCAAAAGAGCCACATCTGGCTCGAGAGCCATAGGTTCCCTACCCCTGCTCTAGTGACTCAAAGCGCTTTACATAGTGAAATCCACACGTTTAAGCTACATTTAAACCAGTGTGGGTGGCACTGGGAGCAGGTAGTTAAAGTGTCTTGCCCAAGAACACAGTGGAAGTGAATAGGATGGTGCAAGTGGGGATCGAACCTGGAACCCTCAAGTTGCTGGCATGTCCACTCCATCAACAGAGCCACACGTCCCCCCAGATTAAACAATGTTTGTCAACACTGTTCAATTATCGTAACCCCAGCAGGCACATGACATTAAAACAATGTTGAGAACTTGTTGAATTAGGTCCTGACGTTGAGCAACTCAAACCTAAAATCGGAAATACACATGCTTTTTGATAATGTTTAATAAATGTTGGATTCTGACGTTGATTGAATTTTACAATACAAGTACAGAGCTCAATCCTTGAAAAATAAAATGTTTTTGTTATTCTTATTGTAAGTGGGCCAAATCTCCTATGTTAAAAAATAATCTCATGGAAATGTATTGTCATTTGATTATAATAATAAGACATTTATTTAAAATTGTTAAAAAAAAAAATTAAAAAAAATAAAATAAAATGTTAATTTCCCCTTGGGGATTATTAAAGTATTTCTGATTCTGATTCTGATTTAAATACAGGTTATGCATGTATGGCAACAGTGTGCACACCCGGGAGTTTTTGCCTTTGCTCAGGCATGCACCACATCGGTTTTTTTTTTTGGCAACAAGCTGCCACTTCAGTGGCACCATTTCTAGATACAGCTAGAGTAAAACCCGATGAAAACAAAACAAAACAAAACAAAAGGTAATAAATGATACATATTGCGCACTTATAATTGCACCATAGACAAACAACAAAACAAAATACAATTTCAACACCCACGTACACCGCGTGGGCCTCTGCAGTACTCCACGTCATCGTCTGCTGGGGTGGGGAGCAACACAGCCAGAGACAGGAACAGACCCAACAAACTGACCAAGAGAGCTGACGTCGTCCAAGGAAGCACACTAGCTCTCCACCAATGTCCAGTCCACACGGATGTGCAGGGAGACCAAAGTGTTCGACACATGCTCCTTTAGGGAAGCTCGTTCATCCCGATGCGCAACGCTAGCTCCGCAGCCCCGTCTCTTTCTCAGCATCTCCTCCGGTCTCTCCATGTGGTCTCCATTGCGACAAAGAACCAGCAGCTGCTCCCCAATGCAAACATGGCCATGGCCAAAAGGCTTACCTGAGGCAAATCCAAAAGTTCAACAAAAAAGCACCAAAACGCAGCGCAGGAGTCCCAAAAGTGCCACCCTTTGTTTCGCAGTCTCAAACAGGCCCAAACCAAAAGGCAAAAAACACATGAACACATGAGGGAAACATTAACAACACAAAACGAGGATACAGAAGATCACAAAGCTCCTGCAACTAGTAGCCACTACAGCAAAAAACAACAAGAACAAAAACAAAATTGGACCAGACTCATATCACGATGTTGACTTTAAAAGTCTTCTATAAGTGTTGTAATGAAGACAACACATGATGTAAGTGTCTATATTATCTATCTTAGCCTACTATCAACATGACTTTGTGTCGCAGGCTGATGCAAATCTTCATTGACAGAAATGTAATATTTATTCTACACATTTTTACAATATTGGAAAACGTATGCTTCTCAGAGGGTGAGATAACTCCTGGAAATTACTGACTTAGAATGGTCAAAAGTATAGATGTGTGTGTGTCCAAGTTAAAGGAAACTGCAGGCTGTCATCCTCTAATGGATTTAGCACTCGTCACAAGTCAATAACATCAACGAAGCTCACCTTTGTGCATTGACGCAAAGCATAACACATTTGGTGGACAAAATAAGACAAAGGAGTGGCATAAAACATGTCGTGGACAAAATAAGACAAAGGAGTGGCATAAAACATGTCTTTCTGTGGCAGCGTCGGAGATAGTTGTACATGTAAACAAACTACGGTAAGTTCAAGGACCGCCAAAATTAGTTAGACAAAACGGCGTTTGCCAAATACTCCCATCAGTGAAGCATGTTTAATAGAAACAATGCGATTTCTAACATTTAGGTGTGATGTTTGTCCTCCTACAGAAACCATATTAAAACCAAAAAAATGTTTTCCCTCATCTTTTTACATTTTCATACATTTTAGAAAAACCTCCAAGGAGCCAATATGGCAGCACTAAAGAGCCGCTTGTGGCCCGAGAGCCGCAGGTTGCTGACCCCCGGTCTAAATGTTGCAAACAGCCCCTTTAAATTATTGCAGTAATGTCGTTCTCTAGATTGAAAGCCGGCCAAAGGATAGAGGACTATGTTGTGTTTTTCATGTCAATTCTTAAAACACTCATTTTAGACAATGGATTTATACCTAAAACATATGTGACCCTGAAAAAGTATGAAGGGGAACGCTAACGTTTAGATTGATTTTAGCTACCCAAGTAATTGTTAGTTGATGGAGTTGATTGTCACAATGTGTCAGTGTCTTTGTTATTTACTTCTTTGTCACAATAAATTGAACAACCACAGGGATTTTTTCAATTTTTCATGTCAGCACTTTAATCTTCAATTGAATATAGAAATTACTATAAATGTTTTGATTATGTTTAGTATAATAATATGAATTGTACTTGTATTTCTTTTTTTGTTTAAGTGTTTCTAAATAAAAGGTATTATCAGTAATTTACACAAGAGTACAAAGTGTGACAACCAACACCGTTCTTCCCTATTCAAAATGAAGGCATGCAGTAAGTATGCACGTAAGAAGTTCATTATGTATCATGAGCTTGCACTGATTTGGTCTTCTCTAGCTCCTTTAAAAACCTCTACTGTGCTGTTTTAACTCTGAATTACCATAAACAAATATAAAAAAATCCCCTTAAAATGAGGGCTGATGATAAAAATGGAACCAGAAGCGTTTGTTGAACATGTATAATATTGTTTTGGATGCCATTACAACTCAAAGAAGCAAAGATTCCTGAAGCACAGTCTACTTTATTATGCAGGTGGTGATGGTGTTAATCCTCATGTTTTTATTGTTTCCTACAGGATAATTAAACGATTAAACATAAAACACATGCTAACAACCTTTTTAAGGGAAGCCATTTTTTAAAATATGTTCTTACATTTACAATTGAAAAAAAACATGTTACCACATTGTCACCTCTCATAAGAGGACGAAGGCCAAAAGCTAGAGAACGAGCAACTCTTGAGGTAAAAATAAGAGGCTTCACAGCAGCAGAACTGAAGCATGCAAGGTGCAACGAGAAACTGCATAGAGATCAAATTATTTTCCTCAGAAATGCACTGACATCAATTATTCAGCTGCGGACACAGGCTGATTAAGAAAACAAAAAACAATGTTTACGTTCTGATTTCCTCGGGAAAATAACCACAACTTTTAAAACCTCACCAAGAGTCGGCTCGAAAAAGAAGTTGACCCCATTTTGCTCAGTGAGAGAAGATTAAAAGCAGCTTTGCCACCACATTTAAGTGCAAAGATACATCAGGATGACATCAACCGGTGGCAACAAATCTTGTGTTGCCTCACATTAAAAGTGTGTTTTGGCCAAAAAGGCTGCAGTCAAACACACCAAAAAGACGACAGTTAATGTTATGTACATTCTGTGCTTGATTGAGACAAAGTAGGCCTCCATACCAACAGGGAGCAGACAAAGGAAGACTAAACAGTGATATAGTAAGCAGTTAGCTGACAAAAAGTTGTAACAATATTTTTTTCATATTTAATAGTATTAATCCTATGTAAATGTATTTTAATATAATTATTTATTGAATATAATTATACCAATTAGAGTACAGCATTCTTGACATTCCAAGTATTTTTAACATACATTTACTCAAATATATATATATATATGTGTCTTAGATTATCCAAAAAAATAGTGCTCGATACCGTGGTAGAGCGCAATATATGTATGTGTGGAAAAACTATCACAAGACTACTTTATCTCTACAGGCCTGTTTCATGAGGGGTTCCCTCAATCATCACATTTCATACTGTACATATACATTCACTGTACAAACACACACATACACATTCTATACATATACATTCACTGTACAAACACACATATACACATACTGTACATATACATTCACTGTACAAGCACGCATATACACGTACTGTACATATACAAGTACATATGCACACATACACTCATGCACATAATCAAGTTTCATCAAACATATATTAACGTTGTTGCCCTAGAGTAAACTGGGTATAACACATGGCACACTGACAAAGCTTAACCTATTGTTACTTTTCTGCATTCTTTCGTATCTCAAGTTATCATTACGTATATGTATTGTTGCATTTGAACAATTGTATTGTTGATAATAAAGGTAAAGTATTGGTATTGTTTATTATCAATAGCACTATTTCTATTGGTATTCATATTGCTCCATTTTTAGTGTAATAATGCTCATTGTCATTTCTGTATTATATTTTATTTTCGCTAACTGCTTATTTGCTATTACTTTTACCATCATATTTGTACATGTCGTATTTGCTGATGTTGCTCTGTTGTTGTGTTTGTTGTTTTTGTCTCTGTCTAATCCCTCTTGTCCCCACAATTCCCCCCCGTCTTCCTTTTTTTCTCTTTCTATCCCCTCCTGCTCCGGCCCGGCTGCACCAAATGATAATATAAATACATTTAATAAAGTCAAAATACAAATAAGGCAACAAGAGAAGTATCCTACACTTCTCTTTTGTAAAGTAAATCTGAACAGCCGATATGGGCATCTACAATATGATTTGCCTGAGAAGCTGGGCAGGACATTATAAAAAAAAAAAAAAAAAAAACCCCAAAAAAACCCCTTCAGATTTCTGATCTCCTGATGATTGAGGGAACCCCTCATGAAACAGGACTGTAGAGATGAAGTAGTCTTGTGATTTTTTTCCCACACATACACATTATATATATATATATATATATATATATATATATATATATATATATATATATATATATATATATATATATATATATATATATATATATATATATATATATATATAAATAATTATTTTGTCCCTTTCTTTAGGACCCAAATAACCTTCATATAATGATTCACTACATAGTGATTTTTAGATAACCGTCAATGTTTGACATATTTTATAGTAAAAAAGGCAACAATACTGCTTTTGTGGGGGAGAAGCATAGTCGCAACCATGGCAACATTGACGACTTGTCATCAAGGGGCCTGAAGGCATATTGACAAAAGCTGAATTTTAAATGAGCAGGCTGAGTATGAAAGGCTTTGACATTGTCTCATTTTAACTACCATTTAAGACTTGGTGGTTGAGAATCTAACATGTATGTATATCACAGTTTGACTACAGTACCGGTAGTGGTAATTACAACATTTACATTCAGGCTTTAAACACCATGTCAAAAAAATCAAGATGGAAAATTCCAAAGGTAAACCATGTAGTGCCTTACAGGGGAATGACAAAATAACATTTTACACACACAGATATGTCACTGAATGAATTGTGTTTGACTTTGAATGTCTCATAATTTTCCTTTCACAAAAAACCCCCCCAGAAAAATGTCTGCTGTGAAGTATGTTGTGTAACCAAACTTATATCAAGCATCTTTATGGAAAACCTTAGGATTTTGCAATGTTTATTTTGTGTCGAAAGGCTAAATAAAGCTGTGTAAAGCAGTAATAGGGTCTTCCTAAGTTGAGCTAATTAACACTGCCGGCGTTTGTATTAGATACACGTCTCAGCAGGTACAGCTGTTAAGATGATTGGACTGTGTGTGAACTTGTGTCATGCAGCTGTCCTTTTTGTTCTTCATGCAAGGTTCACTGTATTAAGTCTCAGTGCAGTTGAGGGTTCGGAACCCAGGCAGCGTGACACGTCCATTTTTGTAGATGTAGCGGTCGGGCCCTTGGTTCATTCGCTTGACCAGGTTCTTCTCGTAGAGCAAGGGGTGGTAAGCGCCGAGAGTGCAGGCCGCGTCGTAGTAGCGCTGGTAGTAATGACAAAGCGCCGTCTTCCGGCGTGAAGGCAGGAACTCGTAGACGTGCACCACCTCACACAGGGACATCATCAGGACTGTACCTGAACAGGGAGCAGGAACTGACTGTTCATAGTTTGCTTTCTGTGTGTTATCTTGTCTAAATGAGACAAGGTTTGATATGTGGAGCTCTTGCTTTTCACTCTTTCAAACTCACAAATTAACACATTAACACGGCATATTCACCAACTAGATCAGGTGTGTCAAACTCATTTTCATTGAAGACCACAACGCAATTATGGCCCTCGGAGGGCTGCTTGTGACAGTACATATATATGAATATAAAAAGGTAAAATACCCTTGTTACACAATTTGCTTAGGCAACGGTTTGTGATTATTATATTATCATTATATCAAATATTATTGTAAGTCAAGGTGACAAGCAGTATGTATTTCATTTTTGATAACCCCCCCAAAAAAATGCTTAGGCAACTTTGATACATTTTGTACGAATGGGGCATAATCTAAAGGTTTGCGTGCATTAAAACACCATCCATCCATCCATTTTCTACCGCTTGTCCCTTTTGGGGCCGCGGGGGCTGCTGGAGCCTATCTCAGCTGCATTCGGGCGGAAGGCGGGGTACACCCTGGACAAGTGGCCACCTCATCACAGGGCGAACACAGATAGACAGACAACATTCACACTCACATTCACACACTGGGGCCAATTTAGTGTTGCCAATCAACCTATCCCCAGGTGCATGTTTTTGGAGGTGGGAGGAAGCTGGAGTACCCGGAGGGAACCCACGCAATCACGGGCAGAACATGCAAACTCCACACAGAAAGATCCCGAGCGCATTAAAACACATGCACACTTTATTGCACACTTGTGCGTGGAGGATTACGTCTCAAGCGAGCAGAATAAGGGGCGCAAATCATTTAGCGTGTCTGTCTTCATGTATATGCAGAATATATGCTGATCAAAAAGGAACGCCACAATACCGTGCGGAAAAGATGCAAATAGAATCATTCAGCACGTGCAGTGTGATTTATTCGTGCTGATCATTGTTCTGCGAGCGATATTTTGCGTCTTTATTTAGCATTTCTAAACTGACAGTTACGCACACAGCTGTGACAAAGAAAGTGCGTGCGCTGCAAAGACAGAAAATGGACAGAAAATCATGCGTCCGCGTGTGTGTGTCAACATACTTGGACTGTGATAAATAAAAACTATTAGACATATCGTCTACACCAGGGGTCGGCAACCTTCAGCACACGAAGAGCCTTTTGAGCCCATTTCCCCCAAAAATAAAACCCACCCGGAGCCGCAAACTATGTGCGATACCTAAAATGACGATAACACCACTTATAGTTTCGTTACACTTGTGCTATAGAATTTATGAAATCAAAGACTTGACAAACAACAACTCACATTTTATTTCTGGATATAACGAAGCAAATCACCAAATTATTTTGAACATTAGAAAGAAATATACTGGTCCTTCCCTTATTAATGAATTAAGAAAAAAATCAACTCGCTCTAATATTCTGAAGGCATACAACTGTGGCATATTTAATTTGACTAAAAAGGGAAAACAACAACTTCGTCATCAGTCAAAGCAAATTAATCTGCCAATGAACCATTAAATGTTCTATTTTCATCAGAAATGTTGCTCTTTTTTTAATTTGTCCTTTGCTGACTTACCAGGTGTGGACCGCTAAAAACATTACAATTGCTTGGCAGCAAGAGATGACGCATAGGGGCTGTGACGTACATTTTGTTCGACAATCTACTAAAATGTTTTATTTTCATATGACAAGATCCCAGAACTCTTCAAAACAACAACTGTTAAAATAAAATAAACTAACTCAAAAAATAAATAAATTAAGTAGCCATTATTTGTTGATATCATGTTTCAAAGCCAAAGGGAGCCACGGCGTCGGCATGAAAGAGCATGCAGCTCCAGAGCCGCCGCTTGTTGCAGACCCCTGGTCAATACACATTTTACAATTTTATAGCTGCTGGATGACTTAAAGAACTCATCAAAACAAATTTGACAATGAGCTACTGGAATGACCCGTTGCCATAATCATGTGCTCCCTACACCTAGTCATTGTGGCCTGAAACAAGCACATAGAGCAGGAGAGCCCAAACCTTTTCCTCCAAGGGCTAGAGTAAATATGTGCAAATGGTTCGGGACCAAACACAGCAGCATCAAGATTGATACCATATACAGGTGGTGGAGTTTGCCACAATTGGTAGATGGCAACTCGCCTAACAGACATGTCTTTAATGATTGTGGGAGCTCTTGTAAGAGCTTAGTATAAATATGTATCAAATTTGGGAAGCCATCTTCTGGCAGACCGAATATGGCCTCTGGTGCACCCCTGGCATAGAGTGTTTAAATGGAAACTGCACTTTTTTTTTGTTGGAATTTTGTTTATCATTCGCAATCATTATGAAAGATATGACAACAGATGTATTACAATGGAGCCTATGGGATCTGCTCTATTCTGCCTATAAAGCCCTCAAAAAACATCAAAGCACCTCTATTAGGGTTTTATATGCATGATGTAAATATAATATATGTAATGTAGTAACAGGCACATTTTTATAAACATTTAATATATACGTATTTTGCTCATTTTAAGCATACGTGGCACATTAATTTAAAAAACGCATCATGACGTTCACCTTTTTTACTTATAACTACATTACTGATTAAAACTCACTGTAGACTTCATGAAAGCCAACAGACATAATAAAACATCACTTACTGTACAAGGTCTACTATCATTAGGATGCCGACTGCTAGGATGTTCATATATTTCCATTTACATGAAGAATGACTCATAATCCTCGCAAAGAAAAGGGTGTGGAACCAAGTGTCTCTTTGTGTCGTTCTCGTCATTTCAGGGTCTAAATCGGCTTTCAAAAGTGTACCAGCTTGTCGGAATACGTCTTTGTCTTACTATCTAGGTGAGAGGCATGACTTATGATCGAGAATAAAGTTTGACGAGCAAGGAAACGAGGAAGCAGCTCATCAGTCGATCATGTCAACATTGGCACACAAGCTTGTGATCACGCTGTAAATAGTCTGTCTGCGTTAGCACTTGTAATAACAATATCAATAACACTTGGTTAATATTCAATTCACGATATGTGAATGGTGTGTTGTTGGCGGTTTTTGGATATTTTTTTAATTGGGTTTTATGGGCCGAATTACTTTTATTTACATGTATTTACAAGGTAGAATGCAATTAAAAATACATCCATCGTCATGTCTTTCCTAATGATTGTGAACGATGGGCAAAATTCCAATAACAGTGCAGTTTGCTGAATTAGTCATATTTAAAATTAGTGCCCAGGATAAGACGTTTCCAAATATGCAATTGTTTCATCAATATGTCCTAATATAATGGCACAAATACTGACATAACTTTTTTTGTTAGTTTAAAAAGTCACCAAATCTGCATTATATTTTAAAACAGGAAGTGACGCCATGCACATACCCAGCAGGCCAGAGGAGGGCGGGTTCTTCTGTATGGGCTCGGCCATGTTGTCTTGTATTCGCTGCCAAACCTGCCACTCAAAGCGAGGGTGCAGGATGTAGAAGGGCTGCTGGGGGTGGAGCCTCCTGTACCGCTGGTACTGGGCGAAGATAGGGTAGTCGGTGCGGTTGAACCACTGCAGAAAAGTCGCTAAAACCATCAGCGTGTTTGTTTTCAATTCTATGTGTAGCTACAGTATATAGTGTACGGGGTGTAAACAGCACCTGTGTGAGGTCAGCAGAAAAGGGGTCCCAGGCCACCAATACACCTGAGCTGTACAGCGAACTGGACAGGAAGTGGTGGTCTTCAGACGCCATTACCTGAACGACAATGAAATGGATGCTGACATGATAATTGAAGTCTAATAGACATTACATCACAGTGAGTTAGTGGGTTTACTTGAGAGTTGATAAGGCGGATGGTGGTTTTAGAACCGACATCCTTCTCGTAGCCAGCAGTGGGGGCGGCGTTGAAGCGCATCACAGCATCATGAGAGTCTGTAATTCAAATATCTGTAAATATTGAACTCTTAAGAGGTGTGTGCAACAATGGTGCAGGGATACCAACGCTATGTATGAAAATCTCACCGATCTCTTTGCCCAGGCCGGAGTTGCGCAGCGACCCAGCGGAGGACACCACCGCACATCGCTTGTAAGGCCCCAGGTCGGCGGTTAGAGTCTTCGGCGGGAGCAGTGAGGCCCAGGACAGCGAGAAGAGAGGCTGGAGGTCAGGGGTCAACGAAGACACCTCCACCTTTTTGTAGAGCTCACAGAGGAGCTCAGGACCGCTCAGCTTTGGCCTGCTTGCGATGTCAGTAGGGTTGGAGAACTCTACTCCATATTTATTCATTGCCTGGAGGATAAAACAAACTGTTCAAACACGTTTTTTAATATCATGGGACGGCGTGGCGAAGTTGGTAGAGTGGCCGTGCCAGCAATCAGAGTGTTGCTGGTTACTGGGGTTCAATCCCCACCTTCTATCATCCTAGTCACGTCCGTTGTGTCCTTGGGCAAGACACTTCACCCTTGCTCCTGATGGCTGCTGGTTAGCGCCTTGCATGGCAGCTCTCGCCATCAGTGTGTAAATGGATGAATGTGGAAATACTGTCAAAGCGCTTTGAGTACTTTGAAGGTAGAAAAGCGCTATACAAGTATAACCCATTTATTTATTAGGACTGATCTTATCAATACAATTATTCAAATTTTTATTTTTATTGCCTCCATCAACTGTGCAATATTTTGTTTGTTAGTTGGCCGGAGGCAAGCTAATTTACAGCACAGTCAAACCTCGATTTATGAACCATTCTATTTGTGAACTTTTTGTTTTACGAACTTTTAGCCAAATATGCGCTTCATTCATTCATTTTGTGTCCCGCTGGAAGCCATTTTGTGCTTGCTTGTATTGAAGACATTACAGCTTCGTAGCACAGCAAGTTTTTACTGGTACCGGTAATTGTGATGAGAACAAAACTTTCTGAAAAAATAAGCCAAAGTGGACTTATTACACAGTGCAGGAGAAGACTACCTTTCTTTCAGCGGCGCTTCTTCCGAGAGAACACACACACACACACACGCACGCGCCTCCTCACTTCTTCCCCTCTGTCTGCTCCTTTTTCTCCTCTCGTGAGCTGTTTGTTTGCCAATGTTATTGTACTGTAAGTGGATTTTACTTTTTAAAATATTTATTATTGTAGCTATACAGTTGTTAAAGTTAAGGATTTTTGTGATTTATCTTCGTTTGTGAGGACACCAAAGTGTGTGCATGGTGTTGACAGAGCAGAGCATACAGCACAGTGAAGCTTGTTGTTATTGTTTTGGATTGTTAAACTGTACTGTATTGCACATCATATTGTTTTCAAAGTGTGCAAACCTTAACTAAAATGGGGACTTCTTTTGAGGCTGGACCCATTATTCATATTTCCATTGTTTTTTAATGGAAACATTTGCTTCACTATAGGAACTTTTAGTTTTACAAACCCTATTCAAGAACGAATTACATTTGTAAATCGGGTTCCACCTTAGTTAAGCAGTTAGTTAGTTGGTTGGGAACTAGTTAATGAGTTAATTAGCTACCAAAATAATTATGTTTACTTACGGCTTAATTTTCTATCGTCCCGTGGCACATTGTAGAAACAAAATTAACAAACAATACCAGCAAGTAAAAAAGCATCAAGTCATAACAAATATTGACACTTGTAACTATTAATAACACAAATATTTTTTTCTGAATTTGGGTACAATGTTTTTTTTCTAGCCTTTAAAAAAATGACATGCACATGCAAATTTGACAATGAGGTCAGTTTAGGGCTGTGCTAAACAGACAATATAAATGATATCAATCTGGCAGATGATAGAGCTTTTACCACTATTGTCATATCGTGATGACATATTTTAGCTTTGTCCCGCACATTTGAAAGCCTCAAAAGCATTTTAGCGTTCACGCTAGTGAGCTAGCGACTAACGTCCCTCCAAAGGGCAAAGCCACTTCTAAGTCACCAATCCTTGTCTCCATGGTGGCAAATAAAATATATATTATTTTACAAGCATCATTATTACTGGAGGACGACAATAGCTCAATATCCTACACTACACACCGTAGGAGGCTACAATAAGCCATGCTGACTGCTAAGCTAGAGCTCTTGTAAGTATAGTATCACCATATCGTCACTATATTAGATCAATACTTTTTATTATCACAAACTCTTGTCGTTTTTGGTACTTTTTACAAACTCAGGAAATAAGTCCCTGGACACAGGAAGGTTTTGAAGGCAAAAACCAAATGATTTAAAATCAAAGCCAATAGTAGTAAATATTTGATTTATATTGTTACACCACAATCCTATGTGTTTAATCTCATACATATAATGATTAAAAATGTAATCATTCAATGATCTTAAGATTTTGAAGCATCAGGATTGGTATGACCAATACAGCGCCTGTGTATCTACTTGGTATTGGGTCGATTACATTTTAACAATAGTGTAGATAAAACATTTCATTACAGAAAGTAACCAGATATTAACAGCAAATTAACACATAGTTTAATAATAGTTTTGAGAAAATAATACAACCGGAAATGATGTTACCGAAAAAGTCAGCAGCTAAATTAGGAGCCTTTTTCACTCTTTCTGAAATGATTATATTATCATATATATGCGAAATATTGTATCGTGATATATATAATTATTATCGCAGAAGGCTGCAATATATATCCGCGATATAGATTTTAGGTTATATCACCCATTCCGACAAAAGTTCTGACCTGATAATTCCCCACCACCTTCTTGAGTCCATTTCCCAGCATGCTGCTGGACATCTGCTCGTTCCACACTTGTCCCAAAAGGCTGTTCGGGCCAAACATCTCGGCGTCGCTCGATTTACCACTCAGTTCCCCCCGCCGACGGCCTCCAAACAGAGTCTCCAGTGCCCGCATGACAGGGCGGGGCAGCATGCGTCTGAAAAAACCCTCACGCTCTTTGCTTTGCTTTTGCTTTAGCGTCTGATGCTCCTGGGTGTGGTTTGGCGAGGACAGAACGGGGATCGGACGGCGGGGGTCGCCAGGGACGACGCCCGGTAGCTTCTGGGGGTCAACGAGCGCGGGCTTGGATCCACCTCGCAGCACCTGTGGAGTGAGAGGGATGAGTTTGCATTCTGTCAATGCTGTTTTTTTCAGATTTGAGAACAAACACACCTTAATGACAGAGTGTGTGCGAGGTTGGGCCCGGGTCCGCGCCCGCACGCCAAAGATAGCGTCGGTGACGGGTACACTGTTCTCTGCACACAGGGCGTACAGCAGAGCCATGGAGATGCAAAAGAAGGCCATGCAGAGTGCTCCACGGCGAGCACGACGCCTCAGACGCCATAGCTGACTCACTCGGTCTGCTGCCCCGGGTACCTGCGAATGCAAAAGTATAGAGACACCTGGTTGTTACAGGACTTAACACAATAGAGATTCTCTACAATATGCGTCAATTTATACTGAAGAACATTGGTAACATCAAAGGTCAGAATTTAAGTGAGGGACTTCTGGCTTCTTCCTCACCAAACTTAGCTAATTATGCAATTATGTGCAGACATCAGTAAACATGGATGTTAGTTGCATAGGATATATTTGATGATTGAATATATAGTCTTGCCAGAAAGAGCATGTATTTCTATATTTGAACTACAGTTCCCATTATGCTTTGGGTCTTCCCAAAAAAAACTGTCAGGCAGCTGCAGCTTGTTCAGAACGCTGCTGCTAGAGTTCTAACAAAGACCAAAAAATGTGAGCACATTACACCAATTCTTAAATCCTTACATTAGCTCCCTGTACATCAGAGAATTGATTTCAAAATCCTCCTGCTCACATATAAATCACTACATGGTCTAGGGCCCAAGTATATCACTGATATGCTCCCACTATATAAGCCCTCTAGATCACTAAGATCTTCTGAGACCAATCTGTTAGCGGTTCCCAGAGTAAACTCAAATCAAGGGAGAGCATCATTCAGTCACTATGCAACAAATAGCTGGAATAAACTTCCTGAAGATGTCAGACTCTCCCCAACTCTGACTACTTTTAAAACTAGACTGAAAACTTTTATGTTCACCTTAGCTTTCAGCTAAATCTTTTAATCTTTTAACTTCCGCACTGTTTTTATTTTTATTGTCTGCATTTTAATTTTGCTTTTATTTTCTTTCATTTCACTTTGTTGTCTGTGAAGCACTTTGAGTCTGCCTTGTGTATGAAAAGCGCTATACAAATAAAGCTGCCTTGCCTTGCCTAGCCTTGGGGGATGGAATACAAAGTGGAATATCCAAAAAACAACAACTTTATATTTATTATGAGCAGATAAAGAGCTGGATAAAATAGCTCACCAGTGACACCAAACAAGAAAAAAAAAATAGGTAGAAAATTATCCAATTAAATTATTAGATTAAGTCAGATTCCATTTTTTTTAATTCAATTGAATTAAATAGAATAACCAGTAAACATTGTAAATAAAATGTAGTTGAAATTAATGTTTGTATTGTAATTGCATGTAATTCAATGTGTGTAATTGAATGTGATTCGGTGATTCCGTGTAATGTAACTGAATGTGATGTAACTGAATGGAATGTAAGTGAATTTAATGTGAATGAATGTGATTTAATTACATTGGGATGAATGTAATTGAATTGAATGTGACTGCATATAATGTAATTGAATGTGATTAAATAGAATTGCATGTTATTGAGTTTAATTGAATTGCAATGCATGTAATTGAATGTTATTGAATATGATGTGATTGAAATGAATCGAACGTTATTGAGTGTAATTGAGTTGAATTGAATGGAATAATAGATGTTGTCATTAATCCAGGTTATTGTTTTCAATCGATTGCAACCCCGACTGTTAAGTTTGTCTTTGAGGACTGTTCAGTTTGTCGCCTCTCATCCAAGTAGGCTTCATCAGTTAATGCTCGTAGACTTAGATTGGTCAGATCTAGTCAAGAAGCTGGTGCCAAACCCCCCAACCATATATCCTCCTACACGAGGAGAGCAACACAAGGAAGAAAAAAAGCATGTTGAGATGCAAAAAAACAACTTTTCTGTCAATGCCAAAAACAGTCGTTAAAATAGAATTTCCCCTTGTTAGCCTTGAAGTATTGTGTGGCAAAATGATCGCTGCAGAACAGCCCCTACCAACCCAAATTCAATCATTAGACTGGAATCATTCATGTTAGCATTCCATTCAATGGCACAAAAGAGCATTTGTGAAAAGAGTGTTTCTCTGTCATTTGTTAGAGGCTAAATTACAGATTCTTTTGGAATGGAATTGAAATGAATTCTAATGTATACAATGCAATTAATGGAAGTGAATGCAATTGAATTGAATGCAATTCAATTCAATTTAATGCATTTGAAATGAATTAAATGGAATCAAAATTCAATACTACAGCACTTTTTGTTGTTTTTGAAAATATTAGCGGTGACCCTCATTGCTATCTCCTCTAGGGGAGTCCAAAAATAAACACATCCACATAAGAACAAAGAAAAAAATGCAGCTGGCCTAAATCCTCCCAAAAATGGGACCTGAAAACCAAAATGGTTGACGACCTGTGCGTCTTACTCTATTCTATTTTTGTCTGTTCTGTTATGATGAACATGTGAACACATTTCTTGCAATATATGGTAAGTTTTTAAAAGTGTTAAAGAGTTTTATGATTTTTTTTCTCTACCGTACTTTTGAAACACTTCCTTGTGGTCTACATCAGTGGTCCCCAACCACCGGGCCGCGGCCCGGTACCGGTCCGTGGATCGATTGGTATTGGTACCGCATAAGAAATAAAAAAAAAAAGAAAAATACATATATATTTTTTTTTTTATTAAATCAACATAAAAAACAAAAGATACTTATTAGTGCACCAACCAAAAAAAAAACCTCCCCCAAAAACGGTTGTTTCTTTCTGTTATTAATATTTCTGGTTCCTACATTATATATCAATATAGATCAATACAGTCTGCAGGGATACAGTCCGTAAGCACGCATGATTGTATTTTTTAATGACATCAGATGATATAAATGATGATGAAATTATGTATTTTTCTTTATAATGTTGATATAAATATGATTTTTTTTGGATGTGATACTTTGTGACATTCATAAGACATTAGGAAAGGTCTTGTACAGACTAAAGTAATTTGATGTGAATGCAATGGATAGAACTACAAGAATGGAATTGTAATGAGAGAAGACCGGAGAGACCACTGGTATGTAATTACTATTTTTAGTCCATAAATACAGCTAGTGATAAATATACAATGTATATTGATAGTAGTATTTAATACTATCCTTATTTGGTTAAAGGTTATCAACATATTCTGAGAAGCTCCTGTAATAGATGTGGTATGAAATAAACCCTACAAATTCTCCTGGATTCGAGTTGATAAACCGTCCTCTACAATCTTCTGAGCCTTTTCAAGTACAGGCGGACAAAAGTCCTAAAGAACTTGACAAACACAAAACTAAGATGTGGATGTTTTCAGATAGTTTAGCATATTGATATGTATTGTATTGGTTTTAAGTATCCTTAATGTACAAAAAGTATCGAAGTGGCCCCCACATCCTTCAATTTTTCGGTGTTCTGTAATTTGTATGATTTTCCCCCCCCCAAGATGGCGCCGCTGTAGTGGCTGCTGGTGGCAGGAGCTCTGTGCTCTTGTATCATCCTTTTGTGTTCCTGATATTTTCATGTGGTTTTTTTGCCTTTGGGTTCGGGACCCTTAGGGACTGTGCGACAAAAGGTGGCACTTTCATGACTTCTGCGGTGCTTTTTGTGAACTTCTGGATCTACCTCCCGGGAGCCTTTTGGCCATGGAGACCAGCTGCTGGGTCTCTGCCACACCAGAGTCCGTTTGGATAGATTGGAGGAGATGCTGATGAAGAGACATGGCTGCGGAGCTGGACACCGGCCGAGAGTTAGTGGGCGGCCGAGAGTTAGTGGGCGGCCGGGGGTGGAGTCGGCTCTTTTGGTTGCTTTGTTGGGTATGCTCCTCTTTCTGGCCATGCTCCCCCCACCCCAGTAGACGATGGCGTGGAACACCGCAGAGGCCACCACAGTGTATATGGGTGTTAAAATTGATGTATTTAATATTTGTTTACTTACTATAGGATATTATTCATGTATTATTTATTTATTCACTGTTCTGTTACAGAGAACAAGGAAATGGGATAAAATTGCTATGGAATGAAAAGGGGTAGGATTAAATAAGCTCTGCTTCTTCTTACTCCTTTTCGGACGTGCTGTAATGAAACAACTGGAAATATGTGATGCATTACATTGTATCGTATGCATGTTCGAAATAAACTGAAACTGAACTGAACTGAAACTGAACTGAATGGGATTGTGCTGAAAATCTTAATTTCCCCTCGGGATTGATAAAGAACTTGTGATTCTGATTCTGTATGCGCTTGCTGGAAAAAGTTGGGACACCCCTGCTTTATATCATTTAAGCAGCATCAAATACAAGATGACAGAGAAAGAAGCTGCAGAGTGAGAGAGCTGGCCTCAAACGCAATCCCTACTACCCCCCCATCCCCCCACCACAGATCGAGGGCGAATGAACAGAGGGAGAAAGAAGATAAAGATGAAAAGAAGGATGAAGAGGAGTCATGTAGAAAGCAGGGAGGGAAAGTAGGATGAACATGGCCTAAATAGATGAGGGGAAAAAACAACATGCGGGAAATGGAGGAGAGGAGGCTCCGCCCACATTTGATCCTGCTGTCATTCATGCTTTTATAGAAGATGATTGACAGTGTCATTGGAGATTACTCATACTAATCTGCACTTTTAACAGAGAGAGACTTTCTTTTTTCACAACTGACCTCAGGAAATAAAGCAAAGAGGCCTTTCAGGAGGCAGCTGTTCCACTTTGCCTTGGAATCTTTTCTTTGCTCGAGTATCAGTACACATCTGTTTCTCATTCACTGTGCTTCAATGTCAGTCATTGAACCAAACACAGCTCCATTTATTTGGTCATCCTCGCAGCCCGAGTCGGTTACATTTCGCACACGAAATCCACAGCGCCACCACGACAGATGGTGGTGTCACTTGGTATGTACTTAAAGATGTCCCCTGAATCACAATCTTCTCCACGCACGCACGCACGCACGCACGCACGCACGCACGCACGCACGCACGCACGCACGCACAGTCCTGCAGCGTGTGTGTGTGTGTGTAAAGCACTGATGGTCACTGGTGAATATCGAAGCGGATAGGTTTTCTTGCTGCCAGCCAATCAGGGAGCAACTGCAGCAGCACACATGCGGAAATATATAAATAGCTGTCCATAGAGGATTTATTTGAGCTAAAATATTACTAAGATATTACAGTATAGTTTAACTTGGATAAGTTACACAGGGGGCTTTTAAACAATATTAGCTTTGAACGTTACAAGGTTGCAGACTTTATTTGAATGTTGTCAGGGTTGTTTTGTCTAAACAGCCACATGAATCAGCACAAAAAATATAATCCTTCATGTACGGTATTTTAATAAAATAAATGAATACTTATAGCAAAAAAAAAATGGGATGATTAAAGCTCTTAATAGTTTATATATATCTATATATCTATATATATATGTATATAGATATATATAATAGGGGTGTGGGAAAAAATTGATTCGAATTGCGATTCTCACGTTGTGAGATTCAGAATCGATTCTCATTTAAAAAAAAATAGATTTATTTTTATTTTTATTATTAATTATTATTATTTTTATTTTTTATTAATCAATCCAACAAAACAATACACAGCAATACCATAACAATGCAATCCAATTCCAAAACCAAACCCGACCCAGGAACACCAAGAACTGCAATTAACAGAGCAATTGAGAGGAGACACAAATATGACACAGAACAAACCAAAAGTAGTGAAACAAAAATGAATATTATCAACAACAGTATCAATATTAGTTACAATTTCAACATAGCAGTGATTAAAAATCCCTCATTGACATTATCCTTAGACATTTCTAAAAATAAAAAAAAAAGAACAATAGTGTCACAGTGGCTTGCACTTGCATCGCATCTTATAAGCTTGACAACACACTGTGTCCAATATTTTCACAAAGATAAAATAAGTCATATTTTTGGTTCATTTAATAGTTAAAACAAATTTACATTATTGCAATCAGTTGATAAAACATTGTCCTTTACAATTATAAAAGCTTTTTACAAAAATCTACTACTCTGCTTGCATGTCAGCAGACTGGGGTAGATCCTGCTGAAATCCTATGTATTGAATGAATAGAGAATCGTTTTGAATCGGGGAAAAATCGTTTTTGAATCGAGAATCATGTTGAATTGAAAAAAAATCAATTTTGAATCGAATCGTGACCCCAAGAATCGATATTGAAGCGAATCGTGGGACACCCAAAGATTCACAGCCCTAATATATATGTATATGTATATATATAAATATATATATATATTTTATAATAGAATAATAATGTTCTGTTTGTTTTGTACTTCCTCTTGTTCTTGTCTTTCTTCCACCTGTTCTTCTTCTACTCCCTCTTTTTATTTTCCTTCTACAGAGAATAATAATAATAGAAACATAAATGCGAACTAATGCGATTAATTACAAAAATGTTTCACATTAATCATGTATGCGCAGAATAATCAAACAATTTATATGTATTTTTACCTTTTTACCTGAGTGAGGAGCCTGCAATGTGTGTGCTGGCTGGCACTTTAAAATGTTTGTTTGAGCAAATAAATGACGTGCATTCAAGTAAAACATCTAAAAAAAATTCCTCGTTATGACATTAAAATTGCATTTGTGTCCAAATATTGGTGTTTTTTTAAAAAAAAAAATTGATTTAAATTACGCATGCAAGTAATAACATGAGATTAATCATGATTAATCCAAATGTAAAAGTGTGATTAATCTGATTAATATGTGATGCACATTCAAGTAAAACATTTTAAACATCTTTACTGCATGACATTCTGACAATATAATTGCATTTGTGTCCAAATATTGTAGTTTTTTTGTTTAAGTTTATTTAAATTATTCAAGCAAATAATAAACTGGGATTAATCATGATTAATCCAAATTCAAAAGAGTGATTAATCTGATTAATAAATGACATCCATTCAAGTAAAAATATTTAAACAATGTTCTTGTATGACATTCTGACAATAACATTGCATTTCTGTCCAAATATTGGGGTCTTATTTTAGGTTTATTTGAATTCTGCAAGCAAGTAATAACCTGTGATTAATCATGATTATTCCAAATTCAAAAGTGTGAATAAACTGTTTAATAAATGATGTGTATTCCAATAATACATTTACATTTTTTTCTTGTATGACATTCTGACAATAAAATTGCATTTGTGTCCAAATATCAGAGCCTTTATTTAAGCTGATATAATATATGCACAATAGTTACTGCATATGAATAATCAACATTTCAAAAGTGTGATTAATTAATAATTAAAAATGTAATTGTTTGACAGTAATACAACGTCTGTAATATGTATGTATTGTGTTTACGTAAATACAATATTTAGGATTATATTTTGAAGAAAACAAAAAAAAAATGTAAAAAATAAAAATAAATGTAAAACACAATAGAAATGTAAAATAAAACAAAACTAAAACATGACCATCTGTGTTACTAATAGCTCAGTAAAATATTGTCTGGATCTTACGATTGGAGGATGAGTCACAGTAAATACAACTGTTACTCCTGTTAAAACACTGCAATTCATATTCATTCAAATACTGGAATATTTGAATCACTACCTGATGTTTTGTTGTTGTGGGACTGTGATAACGTTTACCTTGTAGCCCATGCTGAGTTGTGGGTGCTGTTGCTTAGAAACTGATTGTTGCCTTATGGTTTTCCCTCATCCGTCATCCCTCATCCCTCCTGTAGACAGAACAGTATATTTATTTGCACATGCATTTGGCACAGTGTGAGAAACTACAAGACCTCAAAAGCGTTTTAAAAATGCGCAGAAAGTGCTTACAATAATGTTGGAAGAACCACTGTCAAGTTCTTTAGGACTTTTGTCCGCCTGCACTTGAAAAGGCTGAGAAGATCGTAGAGGACGCTTTATCAACTCAACTCCAGGAGATTTTGTAGGGTTTATTTCACACCACATCTATTACAGGAGCTGTTCAGGATAGGTTGATAACCTTAAATCAAAGAAGGGTAGCATTAAATACGACTATCAGTATCAATACACATTGTATAAATATCACTACCTGTATCTAAGACCAAAAATAGTAATTACATACTAGTGGTCTCTCCGTTCTTCGCTCATTACAATTCCATTCTTGTAGTTATATCCATTGCATTCGCATTAAAGGACTTAACTCTGTAAACAAGACCTGTTTTGATGTCATATGATGTCACAAAGTACACTATATTGCCAAAAGTATTTGGCCACCCGTCCAAATGATGAGAATCAGGTGTCCTAATCACTTGGCCCGGCCACAGGTGTAGAAAACCAAGCACTTAGGCATGGAGACTGTTTCTACAAACATTTGTAAAAGAATGGGCCGCTCTCAGGAGCTCAGTGATTTCCAGCGTGGAACAGTCATAGGATGAAACCTGTGCAACAAATCCAGTCATGAAATTTCCTCGCTCCTAAATATTCCAAAGTCAACTGTCGGCTTTATTATAAGAAAATGGAAGAGTTTGGGAACAACCGCAACTCAGCCACCAAGTGGTAGGCCACATACACTGACAAAGAGGGGTCAGCATAGTGCAAAGACTTTCTGCACAGTCAGTTGCTACAGAGCTCCAAACTTCATGTGAACTTCCAATTAGCCCACGTACAGTACGCAGAGAGCTTCATGGAATGGGTTTCCATGGCCGAGCAGCTGCATCTAAGCCATATATCACCAAGTCCAATGCAAAGCTTCGGATCCAGTGGTGTAAAGCACGTCCCCACTGGACTCTAGAGCAGTGGAGACACGTTCTCTGGAGTGATGAATCATGCTTTTCCATCTGGCGATCTGATGGACGGTTCTGGGTTTGGAGGTTGCCAGGAGAACGCTACATTTCAGACTACATTGTGCTGAGTGTGAAATTTGGTGGAGGAATTATGGTGTGGGGTTGTTTTTCAGGAGTTGAGCTTGGCCTTTTAGTTCCAGTGAAATGAACTTTGAATGCTCCAGGATACCAAAACATTTTGGACAATTCCATGCTCCCAACCTTGTGGGAACAGTTTGGAGCGGGCCCCTTCCTCTTCCAACATGCACAAAGCAAGGTCCATAAAGACATGGATGACAGAGTTTGATGTGGCTGAACTTGACTGGTCTGCATAGAGTCCTGACCTGAACCTGATAGAACACCTTTGGGATGAATTAGAACGGAGACTGAGAGCCAGGCCTTCTCGACCAACATCGGTGTGTGAACTCACCAATGCGCTTTTGGAAGAATGGTCGAACATTCCTATAAACACACTCCGCAACCTTGTGGACAGCCTTCCCAGAAGAATTAAAGCTGTAATATCTACAAAAGGTGAACCGACATCATATTGAACCCTAGGAATGGAATGGCACTTCAAGTTCATATGTGAGTCAAGGCAGGTGGCCAAGAAAGGATGTCTGGCCATTCAATTTCTGTTTGAAATTTAACCTCACTCAACTTGAAAAGCCTGACGAGATCCTATGGAAAAGGTAGTTAACACATTTATCCAGATTGAAATGTAGTGTTTTTTTTAGGCATTTCATCATAGTTTTTGGTGGTTTTGAACATGCAGTATTTTTTAAGATACTGAAAACAACACATGGATTCTTTCAATGTCCTCTGTCAATTTTCAACAAAAGTACTAATAGTATTTGTTCACATAAAAGAAAGATAGTTAAGCTGCTTCTTGCAGTACCATTCATAATGACGAACAAATAGGTGTGGCATGAAATTTGCACAAACCCTAAAAACAGTTTTTAATGTTGAATATAAGTATAACTGTAAAATGTACAGCTACAAACTGCTTTATATTGTAAAGTATTTGGGTCTCGTTTCTTTCATAAAAAAATTGTGAGACAAAACTAATAGGCGCAGAATTAAAAAAATAAGAGTAAAATATTTTTGCTTTCAGTTAATGTTTTTTTCTGAAATTGTGTATTGTTTTATCTTTTGCGTGTGCCTCACAAGACGAAGGTCCTGGGTTCGATCATCGGGCTCGAAGTCTTTCTGTGTGGAGTTTGCATATTCTTCCCGTGACTGCGTGGGTTCCTTCCGGGTCCTACGGCTTCTTCCCACCTCCAAAAACTTGCATGCTAAATTGGTCCTAGAGTGTGAATGTTGGCTGTCTATCTGTGTTAGCCCTGCGATGAGGTGCCAACTTGTCCAGAGTGTACCCCGCCTTCCGCACAAGTGCAGGCCGAGAGGGACAAGCGGTACAAAATGGATGGATGGGATGGATCATTTCATTTGTGAAATTGTATTTTTCTTCTTCTTTTTGTTCATTTGTTTTCTGTAATTGTAAATTGTTTCGCCTTTTATCTATTTTGCTAAAAATATAAATTGTTTTATCTATTTTAAATTTTGTTTGAGAAATTGTGAGTTGTTTTGCTTTTTGTTAGTGTGTTTTCTGAAATTCTAAATTGTTTTATCTTAACTTAGTTTTTTCACCTTTTGTTTATGGGTTTTCTGAAATTGTAAGTTGTTTTGCCTTTTGTCAATTGGGTTTGCACATTTGTAAGTTATTCTGTCTTTTGTTCATTTGTTTTCTGTCATTGTAATTTGTTTCATGAAAAATAAAAGTGTTTTGCACAGACAAGAAATTGCACAAGAAAATGTTCATAATAACAGATTAAGGAAGAGAGGTATTTTGGGTGCTTCGAGACAGTAACTTTGTTTAGGCTGCACTATTGAGTCTGTATTATTACCACTACTTATGATTTCTTTCTACTACTGCTACTATTATTAAAAATATGACTTTCATGTACACTATACAAATGTTATATACAACCTTATTGTTCTGGGTCTCTGATGATAATCAAAGAGAAAAAACATAAAGTACCACCAAGTCTAAACACGGTTAATGCTTGATAAATAATATGTCTTTTATCTAATAGTATCGTAGAACCAGAATAGTCATTATGTCTTTAGTCTTAGGTTATCTAACCGTATAGAACCAGAATAGTCATTATGTCTTTAGTCTTAGGTTATCTAACCGTATAGGCACCACTACCGATAGATAGATAGATAGATAGATAGATAGATAGATAGATAGATAGATAGATGACCTGTATAAAGTGGTGCTCCTCGGTCGAGCCTTCCTTGTTCCTGCGTCGTTCCGTCTCTATATACCCACACTACGGTGCCAAACGGACCGTCTTTATATTCGCCATGTTCCCGGTAAGTCTTGTAAGTCTGGGCCGAGGTAACATTGGGGTAAACACGGTCAAGAACTGCAACCGCACTGCTTTAGGTCGATCCGCAGCATGATGAGTATCAAAGTCACAAATATGCTATACGTGTACTTCCGTTTGTTATAGAACAAAATAAGAGCATTGATTTAAAGTTTTGCATTAGATATCAGTCAAAGTCGATTAATGGGTTTTATTCTGAGATATATATAATTTTTATATTTTGTGACACCATTTATCATGTTCTATACCCATAAAAATTGACATTTTCAATCAGAAATAGCTTTGCTCTGAATAGCTACTCAATACATCCGGTTTTTTTATCTTCATAAAAACGCTTCACAGACCATTTTGGTGCTACTGCTGCAGCCAATCAATACATTCAATCTGATACAGAGAAGAGAAGATGTAAAAAAGATGATTGTTTTTTGGTCAAAATTGATTAATTTGAATGTATGCTGTAAAATGTAAACATCACGTGACATGATTAATAGATGTCGACAAAATCACGTCTGAAGGAGAGAGACAATTAAGGCTAAACCGGTCTGGGCGTTGGGTCTGGTGGATTGCTTAAAGGAACTAAAACAGGATCCAAACTGTTAAACTGTTATACAATTTAGAAACATCTATTTTAGAATAATTTGACTCCTGTGAAAGCACGTCAACTAATAGACAATGTTTGTATGAAAGCATAACAGAATGTCGGGAACCGGTGACGAACATCATCAAACAATCGTGTTTGAAGCACAACATTAGTTTTTGTTTTGTAATAATCTAAATGCTAGGCCACGTCTATGGTACACGTAGGACGAACATAGAAATATACATTGCGCACATAAGCATGCACTTGGTTTTAAATAGCACGGCCATGATTAAGAACACCTGTGCTAGCTGGTAGGGAGTTATTGTTTGCCAGTAAAATACCCTTGTATTTTGTCGGAGGACGGCCATTAGTGCACATTTTGTTACCAAAACCGTAGTATTTCTGGATTTCATAATTATTAGTTTAAATATGTAAAGATCGCTCGGATGTGCACAAGACCTCGTGGCGCAACGGTAGCGCGTCTGACTCCAGATCAGAAGGTTGCGTGTTCAAATCACGTCGGGGTCAGTCTTTTTCGTGACCTCCACTAAAATTCAAAATGTCCTTTCCTTTCACTCACCTATCTTTTCTTTTCTAAAACAGCATGAGTGATTTCTTTGAACAAAAGTGTTTTTATTGACATTTGTTGTAGCAGGGGCAACCGAGAGAAAGCTAATAATGAAATAAGCATTGTTAGAATGTATTCCTTTTTTCTTTTTTTTTTTTTAAAAAAAGCTTCAATTTCACATATTTGACTTTACCAAAATACAACTTTTTTTTAATGAATGTAACAATCAGGAATAAATTAGCATGTGGCAATAAAAAAGTGAGGAAGAGGCTATGGAAATTGGTAGACCTTCCAAGCTAAATGCTGCTGCTGCTGCTGCTCCCGGAGTTTCGGAGGCTGACTCTCTTGCGGGTATTGTCGGTGCAGCGTTCCAGGATGAGCTCTGGACTCGGTCGAGGAGGGATGACCGGAGCCTCCTGCTTCAGCTCGGACTCTGAGCTAATGCTCAGCTGCTCTGGAATGTTTCCTAGGCGGGCAAAAAATGCAAAATTGTCATTGCAGCGTAACATCTAAAATCAAATGGTGATACAAAGATTAGGCAACTCTACCAATACCTACCAAGTCTTTTTTTTTTTTTAAAGTTTTTAAATGCTGAACTGATTTTAACACTTAAAATACAATTAAAGTATGTTATATTTTTTATTTTATATTTAAAACATTTTATTTTGGTCTACAAAACATGTAATGATGGTTATTTGGTCAAACGAGATTTTGTTGTAGATGATACGGAGGACAGAAATTAAGGAAGCCCGGTCAGACATTTCTGGTAAAAAGTACCAATGATTATCACACACACTAGGTGTGGTGAAATAATCCTCTGCATTCGACCCATCACCCTCACCCCGTGGGAGGTGAGGGGAGCTGTGAGCAGCAGCGGTGGCCGCGCCCGGGAATCATTTTTGGTGATTTAACCCCCAATTCCAACCCTTGATGCTGAGTGCTAAGCAGGGAGGTAATGGGTCCCATTTTTATAGTCTTTGGTATGACTCGGCTGGGGTTTGAACTCACGACCTACCGATCTCAGGGCAGACACTCTTAAGATACGCTGCCTAAGGTTTAACTTCTACAGAGTCATTATCTCTCCAATGCTAAATCCTGGACGTATCTATGTGTATATTGACAACAAAATTATTTTCTATTCTATATAATGTTAATACTTTTATCGCTGCTGCTTTGAACACTTTTAAATAACCGAGGTTCAAGCCAGCTATTCAGTAAGCTATGCTACGAGCTACATTGCAAAGGTAATAATGGATTATAATACTAACTGGTCCAACCATTGCCAAACACAATAGGCACTGATACAATAAAAAGTAGTTTTTCAGGAAATTCATTCTCTATTTTGCCGGAGGACGGCGATGCTATTGTCTCACATTAGAAGGCTAAGTTAGCTACTCAACAAATCAAGCTTACAACTTATCATTCACACATTTCTAACCTACTGTTATTACTTACTGTTTCATTGTCTCTTCTGTTGCCATACATAGTAGTCACCAGATCCGCCATTTAAAGTAGTTTTTTTGGAAAATCCATCTTTTTGTGAAATGTTGTGCACGAAGCACTACTCTTCTTTACACACACTTGAAGAGACTTCTTTATAGTTGAAGGCACATTGCCAAGAATCATCAAAAGTTAAAAATGATGCACTTTTTTTTTTTACTTCAGATGAGGCTTAAAGTTTGTGTAGTGGGTTTGGGTTTCATCCAGGATGATGTTGTGGCACAGCCGGATTTACATAAAATAGGCTGAATTGTTCCAGGATGTTTGGGTAAATTTCTACCATATATGGATAATCTGCTGATGTCACACTTGAACAAAGCGTCACACTTGAACAAATTTTTAAGTGGAGGAAGGCAAGAATGTTTTATACATACATGTATCTCTGCAATGCCTCCATGGTTTGATTTCAAATGTTCAGGACTTGTGCAGATACCAATATGTAAGAAAACTTGTTTTGCTTGATAGGGCCCCTTTAAGGACTTTCCAAATGAGATGCACAAAGAAGATCTGTGATGAAAATCACTTTTGAGTTCTGTGTCTGCCTTTAAATTTTTCATTTTATCTTCATTGATTTGAATTTGAAAAAAAATTAAAGCTGCGAGTAGCATTGAACGGGCTCTCGCCCCTGTCTTACCGCAGGCTGGCACACATGACGCATTCAGTTACGTCCTTCCCGATGCCCTAAGCCACCACCAAAAATTTCAGAACCCCCAAAATATAAAAATGTTTGCCATATCTAACACGCCTGCAAATATGGGGACTTTTCGTGCATGTTAAGGGCCTCAAATGGGTGTCGAAACATTTATAGAAGAAAAAAAACACAGCAATTTCAATAAGGCCATGACTGTTCTCTGCATCGCCGCTGTGGGGTTTGCTCCACTATTTGGGCCATAAAACCAAACAAAACAAAACAAAGCAAAACAACAAACAAACAAATACATTAAATTTGATTAAATAAAAAACAATTACATCAAATGGAATAAAATACTAATACAAAAATGTAATAAAAATAAAACAAAGCCACTTCAGACTGTCATAATCATTTGCAGCAATTAGGATCAGGATTTTAACTTGTGAAACCGAGTTATTAACGTTTCATGTTTTATGGCAAACCATCAGATCATAGTATGGCGCCATGTCATGCCCACATCCTGTCATTTGTCAATAAGATGTGCGAAGATCTGTGATGCAAATCCCCTTTGAATTTCAAATTTTTGCATTTTCGCCATACATTTGTATTCGACACAATTAACCGAGGTAAAGCAAAACAAAACCTAAACGATAAAGCCTTGTATACTCTTTATTGTACCCAAGTATTGCCATATCTTAATTACTGTGTGGAAATATAAGGAAAACACATCACCTTGAAAACATTATGCTCAAATGCTCAAAATGGGCTTTTAATAATGATGCCAACATCAGGTCTTCTAAGCATTGTAAAAAAAAGGGGGAGGGGGAACTCTGAGAATAATAGACAATTTTGGCTATCAGGAACAAACAAATGCACTCTTTATAAAGGCATAAATAACTACATTTATGGATCTGGTTAGATTTGAAAACTGCACAAGTGATATTTAAAGCTCAAAGTAATGTACTGACGCCAAATATCTAAAAAAATATGTTCAAAGAGAGAAATCCGTCCATCCATCCGAGAGAGATGTAAAATTAATTTTGACTGGTAAATTGAATTTAAAGTAGCCTTATGTTAACTTAAAACTGTGTGCATCAGTTTGTGGGGTGACTCAGTGTTGTCAATTGAATGAGAATATCAAACAGCATTCAATAAAAAAAAAAAACATATATAAATTTGTTTGTGGAAAAAAATTATTGTGAGGGTGTTTTTTATTTATATGAACTACATCTGATGAAATGATAGGCGCATGGGTTTTTATTGTGATTAATCTTTATATGTAACCTGTAATTACATATGGTACTAAAAATGGTTATATATCGTAATATGTATTGTATTGTTAATAAAGAATAATGTTATTATATCTGATTGACTGGGCATGACTTTATAGGCCTTTGCTTCTTCCTTCTCTTTTCAATTGTTTTTTAATAACACTTTTGTTTTTTTCAGTTGTCGATATTGTATTGGAGATGCTCTTTCGTTTGAAATATGTAGATGGAGAGTATTTTTGAAATCAATACATTAAATTAAATGAGCACAAACAACATAGTTAATTCAGTTTTCCGCTTGAAATCCAATTGTGAACATCACAGAACAGACTGTGGCCTTAAAATTTCTGCTGTTTTTTTTTATGTTTCTTCTGAGTTATGCTTACCTTGGTTTCTGCGTTCTTTCAGCGGTGACTTTTCAATGTTCTTGGATTTCCTTGGCACAGCCGTGGGACGCTGGCCCTTCTGCTGCAGGTAGCGGCGGCTGTTCCTGCGGTACGTCTCCTGGCTAAGGCGCTGACGAGCTCTGTTGTGGATGCTCTTGGCGTTTTTAATGGTGGACCTGAGAAAAATGGAAGACACTAGTGACTCATTCATTGCTAAATAAACAAACTTGAAGGATCTGGGTTATATTAGTAGTACAGTATACCTGCGAGGTGGAGGTTTCTGTCCCTGCAACTGCTCAGATTCATAGTTGGCGTCCTTGCCGGCTTTCTGCAGGAACATGGAGGGAAAGTGACCCGTCTCCTCGCCTTTCCTGAGCCAAACAGGAAATAATTCTGTGGCTGTCATTGTTGCGTAAGACCAACATGTCCTAATCCATAAAGAAATCTCATACCTGACGACCCACCAGCCGTCCAAAAGCTTATGAATGACCTCGATGGTTACTCCCTTGTCCAAAGAAATCTCATCCTCCGTCTCCTTCTTGTAGGCTCTGATAGTGACGTGCAATTCTCCTTTAAGAATAGCAGTTGATGTCATGTGACAAACAAAAGCAAAAAAAAAAAATGAGTAAAAGTTAAAGGAAAAATGAAAAAAGTGGTATTTGAGATTTTAACTGACCCTCGTAGTTTGGTTCCACGTCCTCGGTCTCCTCTGGTCCGTCCAAAGGTTCCAGGTAGGAGGCAGGGGCCCAACCTCGTTTTATGTCGCACTGACAGAACCACCAGCCTGAACGCACACAGCAACGTTTTTTTGTTTCTTGATAGAAGTAGATTTCGAATGGCGTTAGGTAACAAGTTATGTTTTGATTGTAGTATGTTTGATAATGCAAAAAAAAATTTGAGCGCAAGAATACGTTATGATAGTTAGCTACATTTATTTTTAACCAGTTCTATAGTTAGGTAGGTAGGTGGTAGGTTAGTTTGTGGTTAGGATTACACAAACTATAAACCCATTTTAATTGATTGCTGGTTATTTAGGTACTTGGTTAGATTATACAACAGACTATGCTACGCTATCCTATGCTATGCTATACTGTGCTATATTGTGTTACGTTATGCTATACTATGTTATGGTATCCTATGTTATACTATAATATACTATGCTATGCTATGCTATTTTATGCTATGGTATGTAATGTTATGCTACACTAAGTGCTACCATTTTATGCTATGCTATGCTATACTGTGCTATGTTATGCTATACTATGTTATTCTATCCTATGCTACACTATAACATACTATGCTATGGTAATGTTTTGCTACACTATGTGCTACTATTTTATGCTAAGCTCTGCTATTCAATGCTATGCCAGTGCTTCTCAATTATTTTCTATTACATCCCCACACAGGAAGAAGAAAACATTTCAGCCCCCACCCCCACTCTCCATTGCGACTATAAATAGTGGAGATAATTTGTCTGTAAACAGTATCATTTGTCTATAAAATTGTTAAAAGTACACCTCTGCATAATATTGTATCTTTATTAACATTAGAAAAATATATTTTTTTAAAAACATTAAAAAAAAAAGAAACAGAAAGAATTTACAACAAATAATAAATTGTTAATATGTTTTTTAGTCTGTAACAAAAAAGTTTTAACATGCGTCAATTTGCCTGATATTAAAAAAATGTACATCCTTAACTATACATTTTTTTGATCGACTTGAACCATTTGATACTGAAAAATAAAATTAAATAGACTCAATAAACATAATAAATAAAAATGTAACATTGGCTCAGAAACACTATACCGTGTAGAACAAAATTTAATATAGCATTTTGTACCGATTTTTTTTTTTGTTAATTCAATTGAAGTCAGGATTATTGGCTAAAATTAGCATGTTTTGTCATGCACAGCTTTTCAAAGCGGGTTTTGAAGCATAAGAACTGTGCTATACTATGTGATGTACTATGTTATACCATGCTATCCTATACTGCAGTGATCCCCAACCACCGGGCCGCGGCCCGGTACCGGTCCGTGGATCGATTGGCCGCACAAGAAAAAAAGAAAAAAATACAATGAAAAAAAAAATAAAATAAAATAATTATTAAATCAACATAAAAAACACAAGATACACTTACAATTAGTGCACCAACCCAAAAAACCTCCCTGCCCCATTTACACTCATTCACACTCATTTTGCACAAAAGGGTTGATTCTTTCCGTTATTAATATTTATGGTTCCTACATTATATATCAATATAGATCAATAGAGTCTGCAGGGATACAGTCCGTATTTTTATGACAAAAATAAAAAAAATACAAAAAAATAAACACACTCCAAAACCCTAATTTTAAACATTCCACAAGATGGTGCCATTTCCCCATTCTTTGATAGTGACGTCACTATGTAATGCTTTACCTTGTTTGTCATCATCCCTGCGGATTGCGGGGAAGTGCATCCAAATGCAACGTTTCCTTTGACTTTGGTTAATTTTATTTTATTTTCCAGTTACTGATATCCATCCATCCATCCATCCATCCATCCCTTTTTTCTACCGCTTGTCCCCTTCGCGGTTCCAAATACAGCGGCTATAAGGCGGCTTATGTGCTTATTAAGCTCCTCCCCTAAGTTAACTGCCTGCCTTCTAGGAAGACTCTAACTCGGTGATGGCTTTACTCTTCTAATAAATAAAGCCAAATAAGCTTTTAATTCTGATTCTGAGAGGGCAGCGTGGGCAATTTGCATTAAGAACGGCTCTCAAACAAACAAATTAAAACTGTTTTCATCGTTCATACAAAACAGGTTATTTTCTGGCGCATTTAAAAATCAATTAAGACGCATGAGCAATTAAAACATATCTTATGTGGTACTGTCAAAATTAAAATTGCAAAAAACATATTAAACGTGAAAAAATTAAATATTAGTAGGACCTATTCGACGCCGTATAAGCCAGCGATACCCCTCGTCGTCGGCTTATTCGAGTGGAAATGGCGAGCATTTAATCGCCAGAACAGCTGAGCTAGCTTCCGGGGTTGGCCGACATGGTCTCACAAGATGTAGTTTCTCTTTAAATATCCTTCTTGAAAATGGCCTTGCAAATATATATCTGCCAAATAATCAACGTTCTGTTCTCCTTCTCTGCTATCCCGGTCTGGCTACGGCGCAACACTTCCTGCTTCCTGCTGAATTGAATCTTGTGAATGACAAGTGAGTATCCAATCACAGTCTCGTTAACATCAGGCTACTTAGATAGGCTACTGTCAACAACTTGTGATCTGATTGGCTATCGAAACTGTCTATCATCTCAATGTGTTCTCCAATTCATCCGCTAACGGTCCCGGTGAGTATCCAATCACAGGACGCGCAAACGTCACGTTCAATGGAGGCCAGCTAGAAGGCCTTACTAACAACAACTCGTGATCTGATTGGCTATCGCAACTGTCTACCACTGTATGTCCCAGATCGCTTGTTGATTCTGAAGGCCTCTGGCAGATTTTGTACAGCATGGCAACATAAGCTAGCTGAGTTCTGATTGGATACAAACTAAAACTAAAAACAACAGCACTGGAACGAGCGTAATACGACATGAAGAGAATATGGATACTTTTAGATATTTAGGGAAAGTAAATGAAAAAATAATTTCATCTTTATTATGATCATGATTTCTAGTTATGTTAGGCCAGCAGAGAAGGCCTTGCTGGCCCTGACGGCACACCACTGGGTTTTGGTTAGGGTTTTATATAATTAGCCGAAAAAGCAATGCATTCAACTACAGAAATAACAACAACCAATGGTGCATTGCATTAGCCATCTTGTATCACGTTACAAATCAAGTGTCCACTCTTGCGTTGTCAGCGCTACTGTGGGCAAGTCTTTAAAACATGGTTCACTTCCGTTGTCGTCACCCTTGTGGGCACAACTTCGAGTAGGTCTGCGGCCACAGCTATACCCTTCTCCAATGTGAATGCTCCCGCTTAAGTCACATTCATCTGACCAGAACGTCAAAAAAGTGATAGCGTCATAATTTTTCACCAAAATAAATAGTTGACTACAGAGCAGAAAACAGGTGATAGCATGTTTTAGGAACTCACATGAAAGTTTCGCCACTCCTGTCTCCGACTGCTCACCCACAGACACGCTCTTCGAAGAAAAATATTCTGTAAAACTGTCAGAGCCAAAATACTTGTCCTCTTCCATTCTAATCTTCTAAGCGCAATAATTTGTTTCAGAAAATGTTGACTTTGATTGCACAAAATCCTTGAAATTGCCACAAATGCGCAGGTACTGAGACCGACGAGAGTGGAAGCCATGTTTACTTCGGTAAACACTGTAGTGCTTGCGACATCATGACATCATGTCAGCATGCAGGTCAGAATGCATTCACATTACAAATCGCATTATATTTGTAACGTGAAGGGCCACTAAAAAGATCGGATTTGACTAAAAAAATCCAAATTGGATGCCCGACCCTGCAGTGTGAACGTGGCCTTCTTGTTGGTTGAAGATGGTTCATTTTTTTATCCACAATTATTTTCCAGTTGCTGTTCTGTGCTCTGCCGTGCTACATTACAATAACTTCAAGTTAGAAGTAAGGACAACTATGTTGTTGATTTCTCACCATTCTGTTTTTTCTCCACAATCTCTACCAAATCTCCAGAGTGGAGATTGAGCTCGTGTTTGGATGTCTTGATGAAATCTGCGATCACTCTGTACGTGTCCAGGATGATGGGACTGGATATCTCTAAAAGGGGATAAGATAATAAACTGATCTTAAATAATGATTATTACTGTAGGATCTATGGATAATATAGGAAATTGTTCCAAAGGCGATGTCTTTTAATCCGTGCAAATGAAGCCCTCTATTTGTATTA
The DNA here is from genome assembly GCF_033978785.1 of Entelurus aequoreus. Taxonomy (NCBI): domain Eukaryota; kingdom Metazoa; phylum Chordata; class Actinopteri; order Syngnathiformes; family Syngnathidae; genus Entelurus; species Entelurus aequoreus. The sequence goes on along the minus strand of NC_084735.1, from coordinate 71,844,023 downwards.
TGTCAACATAAAGGTGGCCATAAACAAATTGCAACAATTCAGCAATGACCAGTTTGTTTAACAACTTACCAGAAATATTGACTTTGTTCTCCACAAATGTTTCACTTTTTTTCACTCTGAAAAAGAAAATAATGATCACTGTCCCTTTGTTTCATGTGTTAGTTAAATGTTGTTGACCCTGATAACTACAATATAGACTTATAACAAATATATATGTTTTTTACTATTTTATTCCGACACAAAACAATGGCCAGGGTTTTTGGTTCTCCATACTGACGTGTTTGGAGTAGATGGGTTTTCATCCTCCCGTCGAACTTTGAAGAAGACGTTGAGGTGTGCGCAGCGCGAAATGTGTGGCGGCAGGTTCACCAGAGACTGGCAGTATTCGGCCAAGGTGCTCTGCTTGTTTTCCCGTGACCTTTGACTCTCCACCCACCGCGGTGCTGCGAACAAGCACGCACGCACGCACGCACACACACACACACACACACACACACACACACACACACACACACACACACACACACACACACACACACACACACACACACACACACACACACACACACACACACACACACACACAGATTGGCAATTCACTTTATTACCTGTGAAAAGAGGAAGCATTGCAATACTCTGCTTTACAAAGTGATGCAAGACATGCAATTTTGGTTGTCTTTCCCCCTACAGCTTGATTGCCTCAGGAAAGATACAGAAAAAAACGAGAAGTCAATTGTTTGACCTGCAGATGCTTCCTGAAGTAATCTCATTGCAGCGTGATAAAAAAGGGTGCCTCAAAAAAATAGTATTTTACTATTTTAATGGCACTGTTGTGTTATTTCCAAACAGATTATTTTAATATCTTCACCCGTTTGTCCCTAACGACAAATAATGTCAGCTTCCTAAAACAGCTGCAAAAATATAGCTTTTTTAAATTTGTTGTCAATCTTTTAAAACTACTTCAGTATAGACCTACATTTCAACAATAAACTAGTACCTAAGATCCTATTGCCAAAAAATGTCCGCTTCCCAAAAATGCTGGTGAATATCTTAAATATTTTATATTTTCGCTAATAAAGCAACCTAATCCTGAAGTACCATATATATATATATATATATAAATGATAAATGGGTTATATGTATAGCGCTTTTCTACCTTCAAGGTACTCAAAGCGCTTTGACACCATTTCCACACTGATGGCGGGAGCTGCCATGCAAGGCGCTAACCAGCACCCATCAGGAGCAAGGGTGAAGTGTCTAGCCCAAGGACACAACAGACGTGACTAGGATGGTAGAAGGTGGGGATTGAACCCCAGTAACCAGCAACCCTCCGATTGCTGGCACGGCCACTCTACCAACTTCGCCACTCCATCCTTATATATATATATATATATATATATATATATATATATATATATATATATATATATATATATATATATATATATATATATATATATATATATATATATATATATATATATATATATATATATATATATATATATATATACAGTACCGTTCAAAAGTTTGGGGTCACATTGAAATGTCCTTATTTTTTAAGGAAAAGCACTGTACTTTTCAATGAAGATAACTTTAAACTAGTCTTAACTTTAAAGAAATACACTCTATACATTGCTAATGTGGTAAATGACTATTCTAGCTGCAAATGTCTGTTTTTTGGTGCAATATCTACATAGGTGTATAGAGGCCCATTTCCAGAAACTATCACTCCAGTGTTCTAATGGTACAATGTGTTTGCTCATTGGCTCAGAAGGCTAATTGATGATTAGAAAACCCTTGTGCAATCATGTTCACACATCTGAAAACAGTTTAGCTCGTTACAGAAGCTACAAAACTGACCTTCCTTTGAGCAGATTGAGTTTCTGGAGCATCACATTTGTGGGGTCAATTAAACGCTCAAATTGGCCAGAAAAAGAGAACTTTCATCTGAAACTCGACAGTCTATTCTTGTTCTTAGAAATTAAGGCTATTCCACAAAATTGTTTGGGTGACCCCAAACTTTTGAACGGTAGTATATATATATATATATATATATATATATATATATATATATATATATATATATATATATATATATATATATATATATATATATATATATATATATATATATATATATATATATATATATATATATATATATATATATATATATATATATATATATATATATATATATATATATATATGCTTACATCACTCCGTCGTTTACTATTGTAAAAGGAGGGGGCCATTTAAAGGCTAATTAGAACCTGCTACTTTTGAAATACAATAGCGCACACATTTTTTAACATACAGACCGTTATTTAACATCAATAATGACACACACTTATCATTTTAAAATGAAAAAAATGAAAACGATGTAATCATTTAAATTAATAAAAAATACAAACAAATATTTTGATTGGTAAAACAAAAAGGATGAATCATAAAATAACTTATGGCTTTATTCATTTAAACTACATTTGATGGAATGATGACTGTTTTTATTTTTTTTGTTTTTACGTAATTACTATATATATTGTATGTATTATGTACTTATATAGTAAATATTGCAATAGAAGGTCATCATAAATTGTGTTATTTATACAAAATCAGATTATTATGTCTGAGTGATGGAGCAGGTCTTCTTTTGCCCCTTTTCGGATACACTATGTTTTTCATTTTTTATTTTGTTTAAATTGTATAGATAGAGAGGGGGGGGTTCCACACATCTGCAGTCCCCTCCAAGGTTTCTCATTGTCATCCCATTGGGTTGAGTTTTGTCTTGCCCTGATGTGGGATCTGAGCCGAGGATGTCGTTGTGGCTTGTGCAGCCCTTTGAGACACTCGTGATTTAGGACTATATAAATAAACTTTGATTGATTGATTGCATTAATCTATTGTAAGTAAATGTGTTATTGAAAGTTTCAATTTTGATGTGACTTTTTTGTCGTTAGGAAGAAACATGTCAGTATTTTTGTTTTAGGCTGATTTAAGGAAAGGAGATGACAGTTTTAAAATGTTTTTAAATGTACATTAATATACTCGGGTAAATTTGGCTGAAAAACAAACAAACAAATGGCACAAAATGCCCTTATAGATCTTCTAAGCGTATAGGAATGTGGTGATTGACCCTTACCTGGCAGTGATGGAATGATGCGATCTTTCTTCTCTATTTGTCCAGATTCAATAGGAAACATCTCTTTAAGGGATTTCTGTGAACATATACTGTATATAAGACGTCTACTTTGTCTTACACTGACTGTATTGTCTTGTTTGTTTAAGACAGGGGTCTCAAACTTGCAGCCCAGCCGGTCATTTGCAGTCCCCTACATAATGACATTTTAACTGTGCGGTAAAGCCCTCATAGCGACAAGAATACTAACACCTCCTAGCATGCTTTTCGGTACCTTTTTATGAATGGTTGTATTCTTTTAAAGTTAATGTGATAGGCTAGCCCATGTCTGTATTGTTGCATGTTCATGTGCTGCGTGATGGATATGGCGTTATTTCTTTTATGACACGGTGAGTCACACAGTTATGTTGAGTAATGACCTTCTGACATTTCCAATCCGTTTAAAATTGCTCTATGAGTTTCTTAAAGGCTAACAATTGCACAATCAAAAAACGATTCACTTAAAGCAAGGGTGTCAAATGTACGGCCTGTGGGCCTGTTCCGGCCCGCGAACAAGTTTTATCCGGCCCGCGGTATGAGTTTGCTAAGTATAAAAATGAGCGGAAATTTTTGAATGAAAGAAACTGCTGTTCTTAATGTGTCCACTAGATGTCACAGTAGCAATTATTTGTATCTTTGTAGATTATGCTACATATGTAAAAAAAAAAAAAAACACATGTCAGTGCACCAGTTGAGGAAAATGAGCAAACTACATAAATAACATCCTGTAATTTGATTTTGATATTATTTTTTAATCTTGATAGATTGAAAATTAACACCAATGAGTTGACTGATGAACATCATCACATAATTTATTCAGAAAGTACAATTAACGACAAATAAAGATAAAATATTATTAAACGTAACGTACAAAAAAACCCAACAACATTATGATTTGTACATTTTCAGAATGTGCTTGTTCTATTTTTAAACAAAGAAAATAATCGGAAGTTGTCTTTATTTTTAAGTTATCGTGCCGTGATTTTTCCAGTCCGGCCCACTTGGGAGTAGATTTTTCTCCATGTGGCCCCCGATCTAAAATGAGTTTGACACCCCCGACTAAAATGCCCTGGGTAACCCAACAGAATGATGATATGGATTATTATGCAAAATTGTATATTTACATTTACTCAAGTCTGCCGAAGTGCAGGGTCACTGACTCATTAACATTGTTAGTAGAAGTAGTTAACACATTTTCTAACTTGATTAAAACAGGATTCTGCCCAGCCCCACCCAGATTTCTACCAAGGTCAAATGAGTATGAGACCCCTGCCGCAGAGCCATGCCGTTTCATTGCAAAGGACGAAGAAACTCACGTGGAAAGTGTGGATTTCAGGATATGTCCTGTAGATGAGTTTCTCTGAGAGGTCGCTCCACTTCACCATCAGCATGTACACCTAAATTAAGCAAGCCATTTTTAACAAAGAAAAAAAGTGCAGGATTCATCAAGATGCTACACATTGACGTGTTTGGAGTCTTACGTAGTGTTGACTGGGGTAAAAGCGTTTCTCAAAGCCGAGCAGCTTCACGTGTCGAACGTACAGTTCCTCCATGTTGACTGGAAAACAACGCGCAAATGGAACGATGGAGACCAAGTGAGATGAGAAGCAACTGGTAGCTTTGATATACTGCACAGTGTGTGTAAGTGTGTGTGTGTGTGTGTTGTGTCATCAACAGCCCCCAGGAGTCACTTCCTCTTAAAACTACATGTTTTTGAAAACACAAGTAAGTGCCTAAAAAGAGAAAGGAAATACATTTTACCGACATTTACCATAAGTATTATATAATGTATAAGTATGTATTTGTTGTTGTTTTTAAGTTTATTTTGAAAATGCATACAGTTTCAATAGAATACTTCACCATCCATCCATCCATACATTTTTCTACCACTTGTCCCTCTTTAGGGGGTGCATTTGGGCGGAAGGCGGGGTACACCCTAGACAAGTCGCCACCTCATCGCAGGGCCAACACAGATAGACAGACAACATTCACGCTCACATTCAAAACCAGTTTTCTTTTAAGTCATACACAAATGTATCAGTGCTGTTGATCTATTTTAAAATTTGGCGAGAGAGGAGAAGGAAAACAAATGTTTTGGCATTGCTACTAGTTAATTTGTTAGACAAAATCTAAATTATTGATTTCCCAAAAAATTTGTTAGTTTGAGTACTTTGGCAGAGGCAGGGAAAAAGCTTTTTTTTTTTTAGGAAAAAAGTTATGTTTTGGTTGGCGATGGGTACTAAATACAATCGGTCCGTAGAATTCCATAAAAATTACAAAATCAATTTCAAGTTAATCAAAAGTTACATGAATTCTGTCTAACTTTTCCACTGTTTCAGGAACCATATGAACTTTTAAAAGGGACTTTCATCCTAACACTTTATTTATTCAGCAGAGACAAAGAGGAAGGAACTCAATCACACCCCCCCCCCCCACACACACACACATAAAGGTCAAACCTGCTTTTATCTTGTTATAAATCTGAAATGAAAACAGGCAGTGTTGCAAGTGAGCCTGTTCAAGACATCAAATGTCATTTGAGACGGAAAAAAAGATTTCCCTCAAAGGATTTAAGCCTGTAGATGAGGATTCGCTTTGGCACAGTGCTTGCCTGTGGATGTGTGCATTCACTTCGTCATCAAAACCCATAAAGAGTTACTTCCTCTTGTAAATACATGTTTTTGAAAAGTCCTCTACTTCATCGAAAAAGAAAGCAAAAACTCGGTACTGACATGTTTGATGATGACAACCTCTACTTGGGGAAAAAACACAAAAACTAAGCAATCTATTTAGCTGGGGAAAACATTTAATTTTGAAGGAGAATAACAGCCACCCTAAAATAATACAAATATAAAAGGTGACAAGATGTTATGAGAACAAAGTGGGAATTTTGAAAGTTTTCAGAAAATACATTATTATTATAGATTTTTGTGTGTTTAGACTTAGACTTAGACATAGACAAACTTTATTGATCCACAAGGGAAATTATTCCACACAGTAGCTCAGTTACAAAGGATGGAAAGTGTAAGGATGGAAAGGATAATGCAGATATAAAGTAGACTAAAAATGTACCATAGTAGCAAAATAACATATTTTACAATATTTACATATTATATATATAGTATATAATTTATACTGATATATTATATTATTATATTATATTATATTTGTATATAATATATACAAAAGTTTTAATAAACACAAAAGTGAAGAATGTTGTGATTGACAGAAAATGTTGATCTCAGCGCTTCTCAATTATTTTTTTTACAGCCCCCCGAGGAAGAAATAAAAATTTTGCCCCCCGCAACTGTAAATAGTATTTGTCTATAAAAATGTAATAAGTACACCCCTGCATAACATTAAAATAAAGAAATATAGGTCAATTTACAACAAAGAATAACTTTATTAACATCGTGTTTAATCTGTAGAGGAAAATATTTAAAAGTATATCAATTTGCCTGAAATGAAATCCTAATTTAATTGATAAATATTTTTTGACCGACTTAAGCCATTTGATACTGAAAAATAAAATAAAATGGTATTAATAAATAATAAATTCAACATTAACTCAGAAGCACACTATATAAGACACTTTAACCGACAATAATGAATGCACAATTCGTGCTGATTTTTTTCTTATATAAATACAAATTGGGAAGTCAACTCGAGATCTGGCTTGCCACATCATTTTAAACTGCAAGTGAAACCTACAAATAATACCCGTCAAAAAAGTACTTTATATTTTCTGACTAAAAGTATTCATACCAGAAAAGCATACGTTGTGATGCGTTATTGAAGTTAATGCAAACTAAAAAAGTATGCTTAAAATGATCAAAATACATAGATATTAAATGTTATTATAAACATGCCCGTTTCTTAGGTGCTCTATAGGCAGAGTTGAACGGCTCCCAGAGGCTCCATTGTAAGCAGACAATGCATTAAAAAAATGCATTAAAAATAAATCCATCCATCTTCACGCCTTTCATAATGATTGTGAACAATGGGCAAAATTCCCCCCCAAAAAGTGTAGTTCCCCTTCAAAGCAGCCATAACTGTGATGTGGCCCTGAATGAAAACAAGTTTGACACCACTGCTCTAGAAGAAGTGAAATAAAGAAAGAAGAAATTAGGATAACACAAAAACAAAACAATCTCTATCCCCAAAATACTATTTTGTACATTTTGGTGTTGGAGGCAAGAAAAAAATGCCATCAGAACAAGTTGCTTTGATTGCCACTAATTAGTTAGCAGGTTTAGACAAAAACTACAGGTTCTGTTTAAAAATAATTTATTTGTTCAATTTAGTGCCTATGATACTAATCAGTTAAGTTAATTAGTAGGATTATATAGGTGTATAGCTCAGTTGGTAGAGCGGCCGTGCCAGGTTCGATCCCCGCATCTGCCATCCTAGTTACTGTCGTTGTGTCAAGACACTTTACCCACTTGCTCCCAGTGCCACCCACACTGATTTAAATGTAACTTAGATATTGGGTTTCACTATGCAAAGTGCTTTGAGTCACTAGAGAAAAAAGCTATATAAATATAATTCACTTCACTTAGACCATACAATATTTGTTGCTTTGGCAAGTGAGTGAAAATTGATGTTGGAGTAGGGAAACATTACTAGTTAATAATGCAATGATACTTTAGTTGGTTGGACTACATACAAGAATAAGTTACCGTTAAAGGTAAGAAAAAAAAACTCGAACAAAAAAGCAGCAAATTAGCTGAAAAGATGAAGTTAATCGATAAAAGCCGTGATGAGAGAACATAATCAGATAACATGAATGTGAGACGTAACTTTATAATCAAGTCCCAAACACACCCAAAAACAGTTTAATAAAATATGAATGTGAATATATACATATTTTAAATGCATTCATGTTAAACCAAATGATCAGTAAACACTAATTATGTTTTACAGCTGATCCAGGAGCGACTGTCTGTAACCGCCCTGAGCCACTGTGGGAAAAACTCTGTGTTTGCTTCCGTCTCAATCTTAGCCAAAAAAAGACAAACAAATCCAGTTCATGAGTTAAGTTTTGTTTTAATATGAGCTCGAATGTCTCTTCTTACAAGAAAAACTTTGTCACGTCGATTAAAGCTCAATTTGAGATGTTTTAAAGGACGAAAGGTGAGTAAAAGTAGCGCTGGATGTCGCCAAATGACGCACTACCAGAGAGGTTTGAAAGCTGTAGTAAAAATACTAGCAGGTTTTGGCGGATAAAATTGATATTAAACTGAAGGTAAAGGGTTTTTCTTGCCGGTTGTGCAAAAAGTTCGGTGTGAGATGTCGGTTTTTCGCGTAGTTTGAGGACGGAACGTGGGGGAGAAAACACAAAAGTGAGTCCACATTTCCCTCCGTAGAGCAGAGCGGCGCTGGTGTTGACTCTCCACGGTTCTCATGTGCCTTATAAGTCCCGCCTCCTGCGCTCTTAGAGTTAAACTCGTTTCCAACGACACTTCCAGACAGCAAACATGGCAGAAGAAGCACCAGCAGCAGCAGCCGCCGCCGGACCGTCCAAAGCCCAGGCCAAGCCCGCGAAGAAGAAGACGGCGGCCTCCAAGGCGAAGAAAAGCTCTCCCAACATCTCCGATGCGGTCTTGAAGGCGGTGAAAGACAGCGGGGACCGCAAAGGGACCTCCATGTCAAGCATCAAGAAAGCCATTGCAGCGATGGGGATCGATCTGGACAAGAGCAACAAGCGCGTCAACACGTCAGTGTGCAGACTGGTGACGAATGGAGATTTGATCCAAGTCAAGGGTAATGGCGCTTCTGGCTCCTTCAAACTGCCCAAGGCGGCCGAGACCAAGACGAAAGTGGTCAAGAAGGTCGCCAAGAAATCTGCCGCTAAAAAACCCGCCGCGAAGAAATCAACAGCCGCGAAGAGAGTTGCCAAGCCTAAGAAAGCCGCGACCCCTAAGAAGAAGGCAAAGGCACCGGCCAAGAGCCCCAAAAAGGCCAAGAAACCTGCGGCTAAGAAATCTCCTGCCAAGAAAACTGTTGCCAAGAAACCTGCGAGAAAGCCACCAACCAATAGAGGATCACCCAAAAAGGCTACGGCCAGAAGGGCCAAGAAGTAAATGTGCCGACTTTAAACTGCATACCACTTCAAACAAAGGCTCTTTTAAGAGCCACCACAACTTCCACTTAAGAGCATTTCCCAGCTATGACACAAGCATTTAGTAAATATTTAACAAAATCCCCTTTATCAAGTTGTACATGCAGTAGAACTATTACAATCACTTAAAACATACATATTTGTCACATTACTCCTAGCTTGTCACTTAACCCTTAGAACTACGCTATAACAGTACATTCTGTCATTGAATTTTATTATTCAACATTACCTTATCTTACACATCCATACTATCCTATGTTATGTTATATAAACATTGTCTTTTTGAATTCAAGGCAAATGTCCTTAGTAAGGCCCACATGCATGGTCCAGCTGTTACTGGCTGAATAAACGCCTGTCGATGGCGTTTTGTATTCACTGAAATATAAAGTATTTGTGGGTAAACATGGCTAAAATAACTTCTTAAACAATAGCCTGGTGAAAGACTCAGAATAGTCTTTATTGACATTGTTTGAGAACGGGTTCACAAACTAGGATTTTTTTTTTTCTTGGTACACTCGTGTAACATAAAACATAACAGAATCGAAAGCAACCATACTACTTGTTGCTCTCATTATTGCAGTAAATATGTGTAGATTTTATTTAAACATGTTTGAATCGTTTCTTATTTAAATGTTTGCTATTTGTAAATGAAAACTTGGGAATAATTGGTACTACACTATATGTAGTGAAAAGGAAATTTCATAATTTACTTTAGCCTAAACCATTTCGGACTGCAACGTTTTCAGTTTATGAATGTACAACTGTTTGTTTATGTAAAACTGTTTGTTTATTTTGTTGACCATTGACGGAAGAAATAAATAAATAATGAATGAATAATGAATGAATACTAAAACAATCATAAATAGATTAAGAACGTTTGTAATTCACTCTTGAAAGGCGGAGATTTCAAAAACACCGGTGTTGCAATTTGATTGGTTCCCTCATTTCAAAATGTTCCCTCCAACAATTTGATTGGCTCATTTCAAAGCCCTGCCCTCCAATAGGTCATCAGTAGCAGCGCGCGCGTTTTTCCTCTGGACCAATCAGCGTTGCTGTCGTTCCACAGAGCAACTATAAAGCTGCGACTCGCCGCTCGTTTACATTCACTCCTACATTTAGCCTGCAAGCGCTTCGTCCGAGTTAAACATGGCAAGAACCAAGCAGACCGCCCGTAAGTCCACCGGAGGAAAAGCCCCCAGGAAGCAGCTCGCCACCAAGGCTGCACGTAAAAGCGCCCCGGCTACCGGCGGCGTCAAAAAGCCTCACCGTTACAGGCCCGGCACTGTGGCCCTGAGAGAGATCCGTCGCTACCAGAAGTCCACCGAGCTGCTCATCCGCAAACTGCCCTTCCAGCGCCTGGTCAGGGAGATCGCTCAGGACTTCAAGACCGACTTGCGTTTCCAGAGCTCAGCCATCATGGCTCTGCAGGAGTCCAGCGAGGCGTACTTGGTCGGTCTGTTTGAGGACACCAACCTGTGCGCTATCCACGCCAAGAGAGTCACCATCATGCCCAAAGACATCCAGCTGGCTCGCCGTATCCGCGGAGAGAGGGCTTAAACATCTGAACACCAAATAAACCAACGGCTCTTTTAAGAGCCACTCATTTCCTCTGTTAAAGAGTTACACTTCTTATGCAAATTTAGCACTTTAGCAATTAATTATGTGTTATTGTTTTGTTGGCTATGATCTTATAATACATCTTAATAGTCATAATGACAAAATATTTAACCACGGTCAATTTAATTAGCCTGGCTTTGTCGATGAATTTAGAATTGACTGAATGTGCACAGCATCTTATTTATTTCGTCACATCAAACACTTGTCCTATCAATGATTTACAATTCAAAAATATACATAATCTCAAATAACCAATTTATGAAAAGTATCAAAATTTTGATTTCGGATCCAATAACAAAGCTCAAAGATCTGGTATCGGTGGTCACGGTATTTAAAAATTGCTCCGCACACATCACAACCAATCCTGTGTCAGCGGCAGCACATACAAATTAGCATGCGGAGGAATATAAATACGTAGGCGTGGGTGAAGAATATGTAAAACAACAAAAATGCTAAGTGTGTGTGGAAAATTTATCGCGTCAATCTACATTATTGATCCAAGTTGTTGCCAGTCACAGTAGTCAGGCCAAAGTTCCTTAGTCCCAACGTGTTATGCTACATTAAGTATATTCTACATCGTATTGCAGTTTCCGTAGTGTAGTGGTTATCACGTTCGCCTAACACGCGAAAGGTCCCCGGTTCGAGACCGGGCGGAAACAGTTTTTTTTTTAGCCCCTCTTACTGTAAACAGAGATGTTTGAATACATAAATGTGTTCACATTTAATTGAAATGTAACTGAATGACTTTAGGAGATGAACAATATAATTGGCAGCCATCTTTGTGTTCCTACTTGCGATACACTGTCCTTTTGTACATTAGTTAACTAGTCAGCCACACAACTGTTTCATATAAGATGGCTTTGAGCAGCTTATTCATCAGGTGACATTTGAAAAATGCACAAAATTAACCTTTTTCCCATTTTAGCTTTCATTTCATTTATTCATTCTAGGTCAAAACAAAGAACAACAATCAACATAACTTCACAATAAATTATGAATGAGAAGGAAGAAGTATAAACTTATATCTGCCCCGTATTCACACAGTTACATTTGTTGTGTAACTCAGAACACTTATGGCAATATTTCAATTTCACGACATGCAACAAAATAAACATGAGAACAAAACGTTACTCCAAATCATATCTTATCATCATGATTGATTTTCTTTAATACAAAGAGATTCACTTTGTTTTGTCCCATTGTCCAGTTTGTTCAGTCAACTTATTACACCTTTGACTAAATTTCTTCTTTACCTTGTCGTTGTTCTAAATCTCAATTTATTAAAGATTTCACTTCCCTTTAAATATAAATATTTTCTCTTTTAACAAATCTCTTTTGAATGTTGTTTGGTATAATTTTTGCATGTGCTTTGTACATGATTTCTAAGATATAATTTTCTCTACCAATTCATTACATTTTAAAGTTTAACTGTTTGGATATTAAAACTTGATCTCATTTGTTCTTTAAATCTCAACTCTACTACAAAAAAATCATACATTTAGTTTTACCAGTATTAAAAACAATCTATTAACAACAAATCATATTTAAATTTTAATACATTTGTTTTCAACTTCCTCTAACATATCTTCAATATTTTGTAGTAGATAAAATAAGGCTGCGTCGTCCGCAAATAAAATACACTTAAACAGTTTGGAAACCATATTAATATCATTGACATACATTTCCGCCATGTTAACAAACAATGAAACAGGCTAACGCTATCGTATACTGCTATGTTTAAGTTGTTAAGCTATTTGGCAAACTGTCTGTCTATGGCCTGCTGCTGGCCCTGCCTGGCGGCACAATGTACCCGGCTCTGGGGTTCCTGTCCCTGGCCTGCCTGACTGCGTGTGGCCGGTGGTCCCTTGTTCCCTGGGCACCGCACCTGCTGTCTTGGGTTGGGGTGGCTGGGGCCATACTTTGGCACACACTGGGAGACAAATATAGTGTACATACATACTCACAAACACACAATTATTCATACATATATACACACATATGTACATTCACTCATACATATACACACACACATTGGTACTTACCCAAATACATAGGTACCTATGCTCCCACATACATACATACACAAATACAGTACATACATACACACACGGTATATGCATATACATACATATACACATACTGTACATATACAAGCACATATGCATACATACACTCATGCATATAATCACATTTCATCAAACATATATTAACGTTGTTCCCACAGGGGAAACTGGGTAAAACACGGCACAATGACAAAGCTCAACCTAGTGTTACCATAACAATCTACAAGGTTAATACAGTTTGCTTCTCTTTCTTCCCCTCCATTTATCTGCTTTTTTTTTTTGTAATTCAAGTTATCAATACATACACGTATTGTTGCATTTGAAAAAATGGTATTGTTGATAATAGAGGTAATTATTATTATTCGGTAGTGCTATTTTTATTGGCTTTTTATTGCTCCATTTGTAGTGTAATAATGTTCATTGTCATTTCTGTGTTATTAATATTTACTTCACTAACTGCTTCTTTGCTATCACTTTTACTATCATATTTTTACATATCGTATTTGCTGATGTTGTTGTCTCTCTGTCTTATCTCCTTTTGTCCCTGCAATTTCCCCCTCTGTCTTCCTTTTTTTTTTCTCTTTCTATATCCTCCCACTCCGGTCGGGCTGTGCCTAACAATAATATAAATCCATTTAATAAATTCAAATATAAAATAAGGCATCAAGAGAAGTATCCTACACTTCTCTGTAAAGTAAATATGGCCATTTACATTAACAATATGATTTGCTTGAGTAGCTGGACAGGACAAAAAAAAACATACCTAAAACTTAGAATGTCACCACTTGATGGTTCCATTGCATAGTTGTACATATGCTCTACAGTGCGCAACACTGACTTTTAGGCCCTGTCCACACAGCGTTTAGTTTTTATGTCAGGTTGAAAAAAAGCCCAATGTAAAACACTTCCTCACCACACATGGGTCTGTAAGCAGACGCAGACATAGACAAAGATTTCCATCACAACCTTATTGATAAATATACACCACACACAAAGGAGCATACAAGTCTTCACCCTTTCCTTAAAAAACAGCACACGGACCGTAGGGGAAACTCACCAAACCGGTTGAAAAGCAGATATGTGTGTGGCTACAGGGGGCCTCATCTGCATTCAAGGACTGCTTTGACACCACCGACTGGAAGTTGTTTAAGCAGGCAGCCAAGAACAACAATCAGGCGAACATTGGGGAGTATACAGTGTTAGACCCTACCTGCATTCTTCGATCGAACCGTCAGAGGTCAGGTCTAAATCACAATCAGCCACTGTAGCGCTTGCCAAGAGGAAATGAGCCTCAATCAATAATTCTTTGTTATTTTTGTAGTCAATGCCAGGAAAACATGTTTCGGGCCAAACCGGGTCCCTACAATGGTGGGGGGTGAGTCTTTACAAAGGAGTGGGTTGGAATCCAGGGGCCAAGACAATAACAGTCCCTGAGAACATGGCCACCATCGCGAGGCCATTAAGAGAGATTGGTGTCATCAGTTGATAAGAGAATATTGTGAATACTAAAATTCTTAAAGTTAGTTTCCCGGTCTTGTACAGTGATGGGGATTTCAACACTGACCTCTTGAATCACCTTGAGTCCTAGTAAGGAAAAGCATTTGATGTCACATCCGGCTCATCGAATATGCGCGGTGGTCATAGCATCTGTTCTCAATAGGTACTAGGCGCCATTTAGCTCTTCTCAAAGAAAAATGCCCTCATGATTCTATCATTTTCGGCTGTACGAACCATTGAAATCGCGAAATGGATAAACGAGTGTTCCCCCGAGAGGTAATCAACAAGGGTGGAAGAGTGCAAGATTTTACGAAAGACAACGACAAAAGTGGCACACACTCTAGTACATGGGAGCAGAGTCGAAGCATGCACGAGTTTGCAGTGACCACTTTTTTTTAAAGGTTTGTTTGATCTATTTTTAATATGCTTTACTAGTTTAGTATTTACAATTGTAGTATTACCTTGATATTATTTTATTATTCATTTTTAACAAACAGAAACCAGAAAGTCAGAGTCAATGATACTTTGTCAGGAATGGTACCTTTAGGTCTCCCATCTTGTTTATTTTGTATACGAATGTGTCAGAGTACATATGATAACAAAAAAACAATCATCTTGGTAGTGCAAGATGGCGGCGCATTGCTATGCAGCAGCTTGAAGACGCTCTTGGGTGTAGAGCGATTTGGCAAAAAACACCCGTCATTTCTGTGAATTTCATGGCTGGCTTAAAGCGTGAACACTCTGTGATCACATACGACCGACAGACAATTCTGGATGTGGATGGATCGGGTCGTTATAGACTGAAAGATGCATGTACGGTGGACCTCCTCGCTAGCATGGGAATACTTCGCGGGCTACATCGAGCGGCCTTTGTAGCAGCGGAGTCAAGTGCTAGCGGTGACCGCCAATGGAGACAACGTAAGCGGTGTGAGCGGAAGCAGAAGCGGGGATGCCGAGCGGGGATGCCGAGCGGGGATTCCGAGCGGGGCTAACAACAAAGGGAAAAGCTAACCAAAGAAGCGTGGAGTCTCTGGGTAAGAAGCCATTTAAACTAGAACTAGCCGGCGCCAGGCTGGATAATCCCTGCACACATAGCAATTCTCTTAGAATAAAACACAACTCACATAATGTTTTTTCTTTTGTGACCGTGTCAGAGGCAGACATACATTGTACTGAGGTAGCTAACTATGATGCGTTCAGTTTATCGCAACATCAAGCAAACAATCTGAATATTCCCGTCGTATCAATTCCTAGATATGGTTGAAACTATTTAAAGTGCACTACGCATAATAAACGCAACATTATTAATATTGCTACTTCGGATAATTTCAACAAACAATCCTCAAAACAGCCCACTACCTATAATATGGGCTTTTTAAACATAAGATCATTATCTTCCAAAACGTTATTAGCTAATGAGGTCATTAGAGACAACAAACTTGACGTCGTTGGTTTTGCCGAGACCTGGCTCAAACCAGACGATTTTTTTGCGCTAAATGAGGCGTCTCCTCCTAACTATACCAATGCACATGTTGCCCAACCTCTTAAAAGGGGAGGGGGTGTCGAACTAATATACAATGAAAACTATAATTTTACACCTAACCTAAATAATAAATATAACTCGTTTGAGGTGCTCACTATGAGGTTTGTCACACCGCTGCCTCTCCACCTGGCTGTTATCTACCGCCCCCCTGGGCCCTATTCGGACTTCATCAGTGAATTCTCAGAGTTTGTTGCTGATCTAGTGACGCACGACGACAATATAATCATAATGGGGGACTTTAATATCCATATGAATACCCCATCGGACCCTCCATGCGTGGCGCTCCAGACTATAATTGATAGCTGTGGTCTTACACAAATAATAAATGAACCCACGCATCGCAACGGTAATACGATAGATCTAGTGCTTGTCAGGGGTGTCACCACCTCTAAAGTTACGATACTCCCGTACACTAAAGTAATGTCCGATCATTACCTTATAAAATTCGAAGCTCTGACTCATTGTCAACAAACTAATAATAATAATAATAACTACTATAGCAGCCGCAACATTAATGCTGCCACAACGACGACTCTTACTGACCTACTGCCTTCGGTAATGGCACCATTCCCAAATTATGTGGGCTCTATTGATAACCTCACTAACAACTTTAACGACGCCCTGCGCGACACCATTGATAGTGTAGCACCGCTAAAGCTAAAAAGGGCCCCTAAAAGGCGTACCCCATGGTTTACAGAAGAAACTAAAGCCCAGAAATGATCATGTAGAAAGCTGGAACGCAAATGGCGTGCGAGTAAACTTGAGGTTTTCCATCAAGCATGGTGTGATAGTTTAATAACTTATAAACGCATGCTTACCTCAGCTAAAGCTAAATATTACTCAAATCTCATCCGCCTCAACAAAAATGATCCTAAATGTTTGTTTAGTACAGTAGCATCGCTAACCCAACAAGGGACTCCTCCCAGTAGCTCCACCCACTCAGCAGATGACTTTATGAATTTCTTTAATAAGAAAATTGAAGTCATTAGAAAAGAGATTAAAGACAATGCATCTCAGCTACAACTGGGTTCTATTAACACAAATACGACTGTATATACAACGGACACCGCCCTCCAAAATAGTTTCTCTCTCTTTGATGAAATAACATTGGAGGAATTGTCAAAATGTGTAAATGGGACAAAACAAACAACATGTTTACTTGACCCAATTCCTGGGAAACTTATCAAGGAGCTTTTTGTATTATTAGGTCCATCAGTGTTAAATATTATAAACGTATCACTTTCCACTGGTACTGTTCCCCTAGCATTCAAAAAATCAATTATTCATCCTCTCCTCAAAAGACCTAACCTCGATCCTGATCTCTTGGTAAACTACCGGCCGGTGTCCCACCTTCCGTTTATCTCGAAAATCCTCGAAAAAATTGTCGCACAGCAGCTAAATGAACACTTAGTGTCTAACAATCTCTGTGAACCTTTTCAATCCGGTTTCAGGGCAAATCACTCTACGGAGACAGCCCTCGCAAAAATGACTAATGATCTATTGCTAACGATGGATTCTGATGCTTCATCTATGTTGCTGCTTCTTGATCTTAGCGCCGCTTTCGATACTGTTGATCATAATATTTTATTAGAGCGTATCAAAACGCTTATTGGGATGACAGACTTAGCCTTGTCTTGGTTTAACTCTTATCTTACTGACAGGATGCAGTGTGTCTCCCATAACAATGTGACCTCGGACTATGTTAAGGTAACGTGCAGAGTTCCCCAGGGTTCGGTTCTTGGCCCTGCACTCTTTAGTATTTACATGCTGCCGCTAGGTGACATCATACGCAAATACGGTGTTAGCTTTCACTGTTATGCTGATGACACTCAACTCTACATGCCCCTAAAGCTGACCAACACGCCGGATTGTAGTCAGCTGAAGGCGTGTCTTAATGAAATTAAACAATGGATGTCCGCTAACTTTTTGCAACTCAACGCTAAGAAAACGGAAATGCTGATTATCGGTCCTGCTAGACACCAACATCCATTTAATAATACCACCTTAACATTTGACAACCAAACAATTAAACAAGGCGACTCGGTAAAGAATCTGGGTATTATCTTCGACCCAACTCTCTCGTTTGAGTCACACATTAAGAGTGTTACTAAAACGGCCTTCTTTCATCTCTGTAATATCGCTAAAATTCGTTCCATTTTGTCCACAAGCGATGCTGAGATCATTATCCATGCGTTCGTTACATCTCGTCTCGATTAATGTAACGTTTTATTTTCGGGCCTCCCTATGTCTAGCATTAAAAGATTACAGATGGTACAAAATGCGGCTGCTAGACTTTTGACAAAAACAAGAAAGTTTGATCATATTACGCCTATACTGGCTCACCTGCACTGGCTTCCTGTGCACCTAAGATGCGACTGTAAGGTTTTACTACTTACGTATAAAATACTACACGGTCAAGCTCCTGCCTATCTTGCCGATTGTATTGTACCATATGTCCCGGCAAGAAATCTGCGTTCAAAGAACTCCGGCTTATTAGTGATTCCCAGAGCCCAAAAAAAGTCTGCGGGCTATAGAACGTTTTCTATTCGGGCTCCAATACTATGGAATGCCCTCCCGGTAAAAGTTAGAGATGCTACCTCAGTAGAAGCATTTAAGTCTCATCTTAAAACTCATTTGTATACTCTAGCCTTTAAATAGACTCCCTTTTTAGACCAGTTGATCTGCCGTTTCTTTTCTTTTCTTTTCTTTTCTACTCTGCTCCCAACCCGGGGTGGACCGCTAGCCTGTCCATCGGATGGGGACATCTCTACGCTGCTGACCCGTCTCCGCTCTGGATGGTTCCTGCTGGCCCCACTATGGAATGGACTTTCGCTGATGTGTTGGACTTTCACAATATTATGTCAGACCCACTCGACATCCATTGCTTTCGGTCTCCCCTAGAGGGGGGTGGGGGGGTTACCCACATATGCGGTCCTCTCCAAGGTTTCTCATGGTCATTCACATTGACGTCCCACTGGGGTGAGTTTTCCTTGCCCGTATGTGGGCTCTGTACCGAGGATGTCGTTGTGGCTTGTACGGCCCTTTGAGACACTTGTGATTTAGGGCTATATAAATAAACATTGATTGATTGATTGAATCAAATATGGTGATGATTCCGTAATTGTTAGTTTGTGAAATGGATATGTAGTCAGAGGTGTCGAGTTGTCTGTTGCTGATTTGTTTACATTGACACGTCCTCGCAAGACGCAAAGTCATAAATCATAAAATGCAACCTTACCTGAGCTAAAACTATGCATATTTAACCGGGAGAGTCTTGATACCAATTTCTCTTGACCCAGCCACACACAAAGAAGTTTTAGACCTCCATGCTTTTTCCAAGTTTCATTTGTTTTGTAGAATGACGATATAGATAGTTCAATAAGTCTGGGAACCCCACCGACGCATAACCCTTGATATCACTCGACAAATCTTTTTTAAATAATGTATAGAGATCTATTACATTGCATAGTTGGACTGTTTACTCATATCTGTGTTTTGCAGGAAGATCTATAGGCCCCCTGCATACTCAGGCATCTTGGCTTGGTTGACCACTACTGTTTTCCACTTCTGGAAATAAGTCACGTGTCAGAATCAAACATGTATTTACTTTTTTCTCGTTAGTTCTTAATTTTTTATTTATCGTTCATCTAATTTTGTGTTAGAAAACAAATATAAAGACATTTGAGAAGACTGCAATTTTCTCAACAAAGCTTTTCATGTGAAATACCTGATGCACCCAACCCCACCCAGACTCTTCCTCCAGCGGCCTCCCAAGGTAAGTTGAGTTTAAGACCCCCGGGGTAGGGTGTCTCAACCTAATCCCCTACCATGGTAATGTTAGCATACCAACCTTTTTGGCTAATATTGCAACCATACACTTCAGAGTCATATAACTTGGCACTTTAAACATGCTAACTGTTTCAACATTCCTGAAATTGTTGGTGGTGGGGATAGCACCACCTCGTGGTATGTTTACAACAACAACAAGCCAAGTTGAAAGCTCAGTATTTCATATTGGTTTTCTTGTAATGAGGCTTTTGACAAAGCTTGTATCTTATTACTGCCACAGTGATTTGTTTTACTTTTACACAAAACAAAGCATTTAAAATTGAAATCAAAGTAACAAGCCGACAAAATGAACAGCTCATTTGAGGGATCC